>NC_052110.1:1056432-1103914 GCF_012273895.1 Zerene cesonia
TGTATATCATCTGCCCCATACCCCAGTACACCATACACGAGACTTCACTTTTGTTATTTGAATGTTGTATTATTCCCAAAAATATATCTATTCAATTATCTATACTAATATAAAAATAGAAAATAACGCTATCTTTTTACTATAGTGTCTCACCTGATTTGATAAAACTTTTATACATAAGTAACTGGAAACTTATAAAAGGACATAGGGTACTTTGCCATGAATACAAAACCAGAGTGTTAAACCACAATTAGTACTAAACTGGACATTGACATGTTTTTCTCTACATTCTTATAACCGCAGGAAGCCATGATAGTTTATAAATCCTATCCTACTAATATTATAAATGCGAAAGTTTGTCAGGATGGATATATGTGTATGTGTATGTTAGTTATTCTTTCACGCAAAAACTGCTGAACCGATTGCAATGAAATTTGGTACATATAGATCTGGGCAACTGGAATAATACATAGGCAACTTTTTATCCCGATATTCCTATGGTATACAGACTTTCGCGGGTGAAACCGCGGGGTGGTCCCCGGGTCTACTTTATAATAACTTATTCAATAAAAAAATAAACCACCTTCACATTTGTCAGAACTATTAATATAATTTTCGTCGTAAAATAACTTACATATATACTGTTTTCTACAGAAAAGGTTGATAATTGGATAGAAAACAATAAAATAATCACATAATTTATTACTTGGTCATAGGTAATGAATTTATTTATAAATATTCTAGATCCTAGACTATGGAAGGTAACAAAACCCAATGAGTTAACCGCAACCTTCCAGAGACTTAGTGGTTTTTATGCCTTGCACATTTCGAGTACTATCTACTGTCTATGGTCTTGCAAATTTCACAAAATTATCTTAGTAATTATTAAATAACTGTATATTTTTGTGACACTCGAAATTGCAGAAAATTTTTTTAACTCATCTTGTTTATGAAGTGAACCTACTTTCTTTTGAAACAGTGACAAAATTCTGGGCTTGTTAATTGTAAGTTTAATTAACTTTCTTTGTTTAAATGCTTGAGGAGAAATTTATCTTTCGATCATTGGCGAGTTTCAAGATAAACAGTATATAAAAATAACAATAATTAATGTGGTAGGTTTTATACTACAACAATAAAAGTAATTGCTTTAATATTTATTTCAAACTAGACGCTCGTCCTGGCTTCGCTCGGATATCAAGATTCCTCTTTTATTCCAAGGGAGCATTTAACCGGGAAAAAATCCTATCCCCATCGCCACAAATCATATCCTATCACCCAAGTCAGCTTATACCCTTCCTGCATATCAAATTTAATCAAATCCGTTTAGAAGTTTCAGCGTGATTGACGGATAAACATCCATACAAACAAACTTTCACATTTATAATATTAGTATGTACAGTTTTAGTGTCTTTTTAATCAAAGCACTGAACTGTTAATTGATATGAAAAAATGCAAGTTATATAGATGACATAAGATCTTTATTGATTACATGATATTCGTAGAACAAGAATAAACAGAAAAACCTTAAAACTGGGCGCCCTTCAGTGGGCTGGGTGCGCGCGCGTTTAATACTTTTGTTATGTCATACCGTGTACAAAAATTATTATACAATTTTTACTTCCTTAACATTATTGTAATTATTATGTATTACATATAATTGACACTTATAATTTTCCTTGTTCTTTGATTAGGTTCAGTGGAATTTGTAACATAAAATTCTAATGTTTCGATATGGACGTTACATAAAGATTTTTTAGACTCAGATCTAATGGTGCATACAATAATATGTTTTTATCCACACTAATATTATAAAGAAGAACTTTTTGTATTATAGTATGTTTGTAAATATTAGTGTTTTGTGTAAATATTAGTTTTTTGCGGTTTACGCAAAAACCACTGGGCCGATTCAAAAATTCTTTCACTATTAAATCACCATGAGAGTTGCAATTTCACTAACTGACATAGGCTATACTTACCTTACCACGGGGGCAGCCGGGGCATACAGCTAGTTTTTTATAAGTATCCTATTATCCTACTAATATTATAAATGAGAAAGTGTAAGGATGTGTGCGTGTGTTTGTTGCTCTCTCACGCAAAAACTACTGAGCCGATTGCAATGAAATTTGGTACCTAGACAGCTGGACAACTGTAGAATAACATATAGGCGTTTCAACTTTTTATCTCGATATTCCTACGGGATACGGAATTACGCGGGTGAAACCGCGGGCCGCAGTTAGCACTTATATAGTGTTTTGTGTCGGTAGAGCAGATAAATCTAGTAATTACCATTGACCGCGTGGCAGAACATTAACCTATGATCCAAGGAGCAGACTTAGCAAACGGTTTGTAGTTTGCTTCACTTTCTGAACAAAACTGTAAATTATCATAAGTACTACTGAATAAGCAGAGTATGTACAGTTCATTATACAGATTAAATTTTACAGGTCGTTTAAAAAAAAATATCGTTCTTTGTACATACTTGTATCATATAGTTTACTATATACTTTGTATTAGAGTTGTTTAATTTATGAAGGAAAAGAGGGAATATTTTAAATATTTTTAAATATACGTATAAATATACTTACATAATGATAAAGCTCTCTAATCTAGCTAACCTTAAGTCTTTATTCCATTTGGAATTCGATAGGTCAATTAATCAAGGCATATTGTAAGATCAAACTTCATCATTTTGATCTATGCGCATATTTATCCGATTTAAAAATACATGATGCAGGTGTATTTTAAATTTCAATATTAACATTAATAACTTACTCTAAAAGTAAACGTAATTTCCGAAAATATTGAAGTGATAACTAATAAATATGTATTTAATAAATACGTTTCATTCTACATACTGATAAGGACGACCATTAAGTAAATATGTCTTACCACCTCTATTGAAATAATGTTTAAAATTACGTTTAAGTACCTAACAAATAAGCAAACAACCATACTAAATAGCGAGGCATTCGTAATATGCATCATACGCAATTCAATTGTATTATTTTCACGATTATCACACTAGCTACGTAACACGTTGTAACTCTTCTTATAAATATCAGCGGTCCTAACGCGTTTTCACTGCAAATTATTCGGTTGAAGACAACCTGCGCCTAATTCGAACACTTTCACTGACGTTTCACTTTTATGACGTATATTGATTAGCATGTAAGGATTGTCTTTGTCTTTGAAGGGAAATAATGGTACATTCATTGTTTTCTTGGTGTACGATAAAAGTGTCTGGAAGGGTTTAATTTCAACTTTATAACTGTTGTAAACACACGTAAATAAATAGTACTAAATATTCAGCTTTTCTTATGGCAACGTCGTGTTTAACATATCGGAAAAGTGTAGGGAAAAAATCGGGTTTTACACTGGTTGCAAAGCCATTTTATGATAAATTGTTAAAATGGTGTTTTTACGTTATCATTTTCGTATTTTTTTTGACACTTACTAGATACTCTTTCAATATTCACCTGAATAATAATCATTTTGTATTTTACAAGACAGTTTTAATATATGAGAAGTATAAAATATGTTATTATAAGTATAGAATATAATTGAAATATGCTTGCAAATATCCACTTACAAGTTCTTGTGACATAAAACATTGGTTGCTATTGTGTTTGTACATGAATGTTTGACTCGAAACAAAAGGTTACTCTTAATATATTATTACCAAATTAATGCTATTTTATGTATTCTAAATAGAACTAACGATTATTCTTCTTATTCACCGCAACATCATATGCGTAAAATGTAATGTTTGGAGATAAAATATATTCCCTGACCTGAAGTTCAATAGATCAATCATTAAGATTTTAACTCACTAGCTTTAACTTTATTAAATTTCATTTGTATAGAAAAAACACGATCGGTTTCGGAACATCATCGTCAGGTACCTGAAGTGAATAAAAAAATATTTTTTTAAATAAATAGGTGAAAAGCAGTTGCACCAAGTACTAATACAAAGTATTACTACACTATAATAGAGAGGTGTTTTCCGTATCATATGTCTACGTCAAATTATGTTTTACGCTACCAAGTGTATAAAAAATTAATATGGCCCATTACTTGTATGTTGCCTTGGCTGACCGGATGCCAAAATCGGATGAAATTACGTACGAGTATAAATAACTCGTTATGAATGTACTAATAATGATAAAACTAACGTGAACTTGTGAAGGTCATCATTATGTTATGAGCTTTCCCGCCTTAGCATCACGAATTTAATACATAATTCTAATTAATTATGACTTTTATTAATGCGTCCATTTATGTTGCTCTTTCACAATTTGGAATTGATTATATTGCGAAAATTATAAGGATTAAATTTTATGTAAATGAGCACTCCATTTTTACACAACCTTGACTATCATTTTGCGGATCTTTGTGGCTTATCTATTACAAGCGACTCGCTGCGCACTTTACATGGGTGCTATAGTAAATGATAGATAAGTGCATATAAACTATATCATTATCTATAAAAAAACAGAAAAATCTGTTGCGTAATTTTAAAGATTTAAGCATACATACACACAGACGACGGAAAGCGACGTTTTATACTATGTAGTGATTTAATTTATATAAACTTTTAGCTGATATCGTTAGAAAAGAGGTTAATCGGATTATTTATGTCATTTCATATAGCTAACTATTTATCACGATTAGTAGCAACACAATTCCACTGGCATCTATTAATATTTATAGCCAATCGAAACCATCCGACCGTTTTGCACATTCCAGCTACAGATAATAAATATATATTCTCTTCAGCAATAATTCTACCGTTGTATGTACATAAAAATACCAGTCAAGGACAGTATAATGTGATGAAAACAAGCGATGGCATTCTTGCATCTAGAAAATCCCACGGTTTTAACATTTTGCATACAAATTGGTGAAATTAAATACATTGGCATTGCTTCGATACGCACATAATATAATGTTAAAACGATTTGGTACAGGAAATAAAGTATTAGCAATTAAACTTAATATACACATTTTGGGATTACAACATTCCTTTTAATGTTAGAATTGATTGGCTACTAATAAATATGCACCATAATAAAAAAATATTTAAATCATATTTACAATTCAGAAAGCAGTTATTGATATAATATATAATATCGTATAAGTTATCATTAAAGATAGAGGCCCATATTCTTTTCCATTCCCTTCCCAATCCTTTCCTTTATTCCCACCATCAATCCTTTCTCTAACTCTTACCTTATAGAGTCGGTAATCTACTTGCAGGGGGGTTAGGCTTGTTAGGCTCGGCAATAAATGATCATGGGCGGTGGCGGCGCTTACCATCAGGCAGCATCACCAGCTCCTTTGCCGATTGTGACTTAAAAAATGTAGAAAAAAGTGTTTGTCCCATTTATATTATCGAAATTTTTATTAAACGATTAATTGATGTAGATCTCACATTATGTTAATATCAAGCAAACACTTACCGATTTTTTGTGAAAAAGTGACCTCCGTGTTGTAAGCATGTTTTAACTCTTATGTACTTTAAGTTTTTTAAATACTTTTAATACAATTCTTAAATAAAAATGATGGACACAAGAAGTATACACCATACAAAATTCAACGTTACTATAAGGTACAAATAAGAACATTGTAGAGTAACCGAAGAATTTAAAAGCAGCAATCATAACTTAGTAATGAAAGTAGTAATGATAAAAAGATCACACGAAGAGATTTTCTTATAATTGGTCAGAGGTGATCAAAGGTCACGATTTCACCATGGATATCATCACCAACAGATGCAGCTATTTGCAACACATATCTCCGGCCTGACAAATTAACGTTAGTTCTGTCATCTGATAATATTTCAAAACGTCCCGCCTCATTGGTCAATTCGTGACGACACTGTGTGGAAAGTCTTTTGACAATATTAACATACACTTAGCAGTGTTTGATTTATTACACCTTTACTGTGAAAACTTTTTGTTTCGCCGCTTTAGACTTTGTAGTAATCTTATACCTTTAAACGAGCAATTCTTATATATATATACTAGCTGCACCCGGCAAACGCTGTTCTGCCTAACTCTAATCATTTAGGGGAATGAAAAATAGATGTTGGCCGATTCTCATAGATACCGGATAAGCACAAAAAATTTCATCATAATCGGTCAAGCCGTTTCGGAGGAGTATGGCAACGAAAACTGTGACACGAGAATTTTATATATATAGACTAGCTGCACCCGGCAAACGCTGTTCTGCCTTACTCTTATCATTTAGGGGTATGAAAAATAGATGTTGGCCGATTCTCATAGATACCGGATAAGCACAAAAAATTTCATCAAAATCGGTCAAGCCGTTTCGGAGGAGTATGGCAACGAAAACTGTGACACGAGAATTTTATATATATAGATATATATAATTGGAATCTCGGAATCGGCTCCAACGATTTTCATGAAATTTAGTATATAGGGGGTTTCGGGGGCGATAAATCGATCTAGCTAGGAATTTTTTTTAGAAAATGTCATATTCGTGTTTTATTCGTGTTTTTTTTTCCTGACATCTATTGGTGAATAATAATACTATTTTGCTTCGTAGATAGCTGGACAACTGAAATAACACATAGGCACTTTTTATACCGATATTCCTACGGGATACGGACTTACGCGGTTTCAACCGCGGGGCACAGTTAGTATATACCTAATGGGTAGAAAGGGTAAGATTGTTTTGGTGTGTTGATAGGTGAAAGAAATTTCCAGATTCTTTGAGTAGGACGAAATACGCATGTGGTTTTACTTAAATACTACAAACTGTTGGAATTATTACCTACTAGCACTTCGCCCTTACTTCGCTCGTGACACAGTTATTCTTTCTAAATATTACCGACCCCATGATTATATATAATATTTGAAATCGGTCTAATAGTTCTAGAGATCAGCGTGCTGAATCAAAATCGTCATATTTGTATTATTTTCTATGTTGATGTGTGTGATATTATTTAAGTTTGCGCATTCTAAGCTGATCTGTCCTAATAAACCTTATAAGGCAAACACATGTTTAATTGATCTTCCGGTGCATGCGGTATAACTCCTGCCTTTTATAAACATATATTTTTTAAACGTGTTACGAATTATAACCTTCGGCAAGTATTAAATGCAATATTTGTATGTTCGACGGATTAGAAAATATCCTAAATATTTCGAAGAATTTTTGTGTAATGTCGGCTTAAGGTGTGGCTGTTTACACTCTACTGGTTTGTTTTGATAATTTATTGTGAAAGCTTTAATGATAGTCTTAATAAATGATTCTGTCATAAATTATTTAGATTAGATTAGTGCTCCTGCATCATAAGCCTTTACGATATTGAAATTTTTTTTTCTGTTTATCTTGAAATACATTTTTCTTTTCATTTCTTTAGCAATCAATGGAAACTTTATTTAATATACGTACGCTAAATTTTTTCATTTTGCCATGAGCGACAAAGAATTAATGTTTTACCAAAAAAGTGAAGAAAATAGATACAAATCGACATATTTATTGTAACGCTTACAGACAACTTATTGTATCAGAAAGACTGCTTTTAGGTAAAGGAATTACAATCTTCAATTGGCAAATATTTATCATAGCAACTAAATACGATTCGTTTATATATAACACTAGCAAACCCCGCGAACTCCGTTTCGCCACCAGATGGCTTCGTTTTTCCCGCTTTTCTGTTGAAATTTTTCCGGAATTTTCTTTGCTATAAACCTCACGAAATCCGTGGAAATCGGTTCGTGGGTTCTGGAGTTATAGCGTCAGGAAGGAAAACCCGACTTATTTTTATATAGTAGAAGATTGATTTCAATGCCATATCGGACACATTTTCTTGGGAAAGTGTTTGTCTTCATAATTTGCATACGAATGGTAAACATTAGTGCCTAGGTGTGAACGTGCCACATTTTTAACAAGATGTTGCTTATAAATGTCATCGTTTGTGTAAATGTTGCTTTTGTGAGGCTTTTGTAAGCGTTATTGATTTGTTATTGGTGAGAAATTTGACTGATGCCTATCCTCTAATGAGTCTGTGTATATTTATAGTTGTATGCATATTCTGTGTGATAAATTAATTTATTACGGAACGCTACTAGCTAGTCTTAAGATAAGGATTTTGATATGTGTAATTGATTTAAATCGTACTTACTTATTTATTTTAATCGTACAGAATTCAAATTTGCAGAAATAGGTTACACGTGTAATTGTTTCGTAATTTCACGTAGGTGTTTCATCAATTCCTTACATAGTTTTGGGCAAATATAAGATTTTGTCAATCAAAAATGCATAATTATGATGACGCTATAAAGATGTTAATAATTCAGCAACTTATCTACATTAATTATTTAATAATAAATTGTATCGTAAGTATAAAGTACCTATAATTTAAAAGCATAGAAACTATAAAATTGGATGTTTGCGACTATAGATATTTGAACACTGAAATTGTTAGATATCTAGCGATCATAATTGACCTAAAACAAATTATATCGAATTGCTCTACAATATTACATTTACTCACTCTACAGAATTATTAAAGATACACTTAAACCTTGCATTATAATTTAATTTAACCCAGATTTCCGTCATACTTAACCCGTGATATTATAGTGCGACTCCATATTTAACGAATAATTAAAGTGTGATCAAGATTTAATAATGTCATTCACATTTAACTAAATAATAGGCCGCTGTAGCTAGTAGTAAAGGAGCTTGTGACTTCTATCGCCTTGTATAACATTGTGTATTTCGTGTGTATTATACATATACAAACACAAATGTAACAACGTTAACAAACCATTAAGATTGATTAAGATATTTTTAATATGAAGTGCATTCGAAACTAAATATCTTGTTTGTTAATGGCGTAATATAAAAAATACCCTCATTCATTGTTGAAATAGAATAAAACAGAAAATATAAAAAATGTATTAAACTTTTGTAATTTGACGCCAAATAATTAGGAATTCATTATTTTTAATACACCGTCACTCTCACGATTATTTAAGCTGAATTAACTTACCAATAAAAATCTATCAAGACTTTTACTGCATATTTTTTATTATTAAATCGTTTTTCATAACCCTTATTTCCAGTCAAGTAAAACCACATCAAACATAATATTTATTTTCATCAAATAAGTAGTTTCCGTGCAATTTCATCATTTGCTCTAATAAACTTGACCGACGGACAGTCACATTTCTCCATAATAATACATTTACCCCGTATACGATATTAACCCACTTCCAGCTCGCATACGTGTAAATTGCAACCATTTATTATTTATTCTGATCTCTGTAATATCCAATAATTTATTGGGAAGAAACTTCTCACATCAATATAGGCCATAATTCATTTAGTATAACCCATATACGAACTTTATTCCATCAATTATTTAGTAGATTTTGTATTGCAGTTGCTATATATATAGCCATATATAGCCATGGCTACTAACTGCTAACCAGGGACTAGACCTATTTCGAAAGCGCAATGTATGGGGTCTGCTTGGATAGTTACGGTATTATTATTTATAACAAAAACATCTGTTTATCTACGTCTACGATTCCTGCGTGTTAATCCAGCAGATATTAATTTAAAATTCATACATTTAACATGGAATTACTGGGATTTAAAACACTTCCAAATTGTTATATTATACAACGTTAGGGAACTGAAGTAGCATTTATCAATTACAAATATTTATGGACAAACACCAACACGTAATACAACAATATGCCGCTAATTAACACATAACATCACGTTTCGTAATTTGTTATGCCTTTTACATTTTCAAAAGTGAAATTATGTAATAAATAGTTCCTCATTCTTGGCGAAAACTGGACAATTACAGTGAATCTGAATAATAATTTAAACATGGATTACGTGTAGCTAAGAATTCGTGAAAATGAATGAATACATCAGCTATCAAGATATGGAAGAACATCTTTAATACAAATTATGGATTAAAATTTCTGGTGCGTTTTTTTCACTGAAAAGAGATGGAATAAGTGGTCAATTGAGTTTTAAGGTAAGTAAACAGTTGACAAGTAGGTTAATTTTTACATTTGCTGTCGGAGGATATACATAGGAAAAAATTTATACATTTTCAGATACATATTTCTTTTTATTCTTCCCTTCTTTTATTTATTTCAAACTTACTCTCTTTGTAATATGTCTTCTATATTCATATATAAATTAAGAATATTATTGTTTTTTCTATTATTCTATGGCCATTTCTCTCGGGATTAGGCAGGGCTGCCATTTATTTAGCCTCGTTTGTCAAAGTACGCTGACTTTTCTCATGTACACGATTTAATCATAAAGTTTTCAAAGATTATCTCCTATAGCGTCTTATAATATAAGTATAGATTTGATTAGCTACATCTAAATCTTAAACACTCAGTAAAAGGATATTATGTACATAAAGATTGCGTTTACTGGAGAAACCCACATGGGTAAGCCCGAGAATAGAAAGTACTTGTTTGTCAATAGCTACAGAAACGGTGAAACACGTGGTATTTTCGTGTTACAGACATGCTGTTTGATATTCGATATTAAGTAATAAAAACTTCTCTTTAAAACTTTTTTCATTTTATAGACAGTTCGATAAGAAAATAATAAGATAATTAAATTTGATTTGAGGTAAAATAAGGGCGATTTATAAAAACCCATCTGTACTGTTATAATTAAATCTCGTTATAAATTTTAGGTAGTATAAATGATATAATAAAACATTTACTTGGTATTCGTATATTACTAAATAACTAACGACTCTTCCCTTACGTTTATACGTAGGTATATCGATGAAATACAATAAAATACTTACAATCGATATATCCGTATTGTAATAAGAAAACAATAATCTGGTGGAGCTTAATCACTTCATGAATCCATTAAAAAAAATATATTTCTTTATAACCACTCAACGAAACCATAAACTTTTAAAATTAAGTATAACAATCCTACATAGCATTTCACAAAAAAAAATCTAGGTATTCGCCATTACAACGCCTCGACACGCTTAGTACAATAAATGTTTGTTACTTAACGTATATAAAATTATATAGAACCTGTAATAATATAATTGTATCAAAAATCATAAAGCGTACAGTGATTACATTGTAACTATATACTGATATTACGCATCTTGTCTCCGATATTACGATATTGCTGTTTATGTACGAGTGACACTAGCTCTTGCCCAGGGTTTTCTCACAAACGTATGCTATAATTCAACCGTATAATTTCTATACTCCATTTTTAGATGTTTGATGTATGTTTTCGTTGTCACAAAATAGGGACAGTATCAGTCACTTTTGTGTTGGATGGGGATCGATGAATGATGAAAGAGAATCGTGAAAGACATTATTTTCATAAGGGAGAGGAATTTATTGGTTTCTAAAGAGAATCTAAGCAGGAAAGATTACGTAATAAAGATATTTAAAAGTATATTTCGAGTAGTTAAAAAAATACAATTCATAAACACTTGTAAGTTTACATGAATAGAAAAGTTTTGAGTTTGATTTTGTAATACATGCAAATGAGATAACTGTTACACTTCAAAAATTAAAAACATTCAAATACCGGTAGTTATACCGTTACAAATTATAACATATATGGCACTACACAACACTGGCAGAATATAATAAAAAAATTAAATATACGTACCTACGTATAATTTCGCAACGCGTGCGTTTTATGTAAACAACTAAATTTAAACAAGTTCCGTTATGGTAGACAATAGTGCTATCTAGCTTTATTGCCTATCCAGTTATTGCATAACAGTACATGAATGAAGTTATATGCGGCCGGTGTATACATTGTTAATGGTAATCTTTGCTAATCGTGTTATATGACTAGCTGATCCATGTATATACACGAAAAGGAATATTTTGGAATTGCGGATGAGAGGGAGAGGATTTTTCTTTAAGCGTTATGCTAATTAGTCGATCAATGGACTATCCACCACAATGATTTCGCGCTTCGAACTTGGTTCCCGAGATAAGCGCATTCAAGCAACAAAACAAACAGTTTTCAGTTAGATAATATCCACCGTATTAAAATTTCCATATCAATTGGCCAACAATAATAACATTAGTTTGTTCTAGTGAAACTATAGTCAGTCATAAAACATTACAAATATAAATGCTTTTCTTAGAATTTGTAAAGGACTTCAAAAAATAACTTTGCGAATCGACGTGAGCGACTTTTCTATATCTACTTGGGAATCATTGTTTTTATATACATTATAGTACAATTACAGATAGAGTAGAGATAGAAGCAGATAGAGTTCGCTGTCTTTTGTATAACTTATAGATATCCCGTTTCTCCAGAAGTAGTATCGACATAATCCTACTGACTAAAACCTCTCGGTGGTCTTCAGCACAAGATATGAATGGTTCCCGGGATCTACGTTATGATATCTCAGTTCATAGCCTCTGGTGTTACCATACCTGGTATGGTATGGTATGACTAAATGATTGATTTGTTAATGTTCGTTATTAGAGTTTTTTATATTATGTGCAGATTGTCAAAGTTGCTTTGCTTTTAAAGATCTACGCGGAAGAATGGTCCAATGTTTTTATTAGCATTGATATGTTCTTACCCACATTAACAAACTGGTACTGGCGGAGTTTTGAATATTAATTTGTTTAAGTGTCTGATTAATTGATTTCGAAAGCATAAGCTGCAAGCCATACCTATCATGACAAAATACTTTTTTACTCCTATAGTGTTATAACGGATACGGAACGCAACGGATATATAAAATTATTTGTAAAATTCAAAGTCACTGTGGCGTAAGAAAATTATGATTAAATCTTTATTTAAACCATAATTACTATGATGAAACGTCGTTACAAATGAACGTTTTCGTAGTTTTTTAATTTGCATTTTTTATCACGTCGTCATCTACTTTATATATTAGCTCGTAGAAAGTAGTTTTCCTGACTTTTTTAAACCAGTAAATATATATGATAATACAGTTGTAAAATATAATGAGTAATTAACTCATCAGTAATATTATTGATGAGACGCACATTGCAAAGGCTGTGTTATGCAAGTATGAGCAAACCGAAGTTGACAGCTTTTCTTGGCACAGCTATAAATATTAAATATTCATAATATTGTGCAGTAATGCTTTATGTATTTTCCTAATGTTTTCGTAAAGGTCAATTTCGTATAACCTATTTACCTTGAATTTAAATGCCTACCATATAAGAGACTCGTTAATTTTAAATTGCAAAAATATATTAATGCCGGACCTTTTTCGTCAGAATTGTAAATTTTAATACAAGTGTGTGACTCGTATTGTATTGTTTATTCATTGAGTAGTGGTTACTCCGATTACAGCTTATAACCAAAACAAATTTCATCCAATTTCGCTTCGTTATTGTGCATAAGAGAGCAACAAACATCTTCAAGGTATTCATTCTTATAAACCTTCAAATTTATGAGATAATAAATGAAGTTAAAACGTTGAAATACCATTCACTTTATGAAGATAAGAAATAACATGATACCGACATGTCATCTGATGGCAGTCATTATTCATGATTAGCGTGAGTAAAGCGGTGATGGGTGCTAGATGGTTATCAAAGTAATAGTATGTTATTGTTTCTTGTGTTAAAGTTGAAAGTATTTATTTGTTGAATTAATTATCCCTCCTTATTAATTGTTTGCAAAATTTTAAAGTGACGCAGCGCGATTAGAATGTGAGATGTCTTATCTGTCTGTCTTATTGAGTCTGACACTAAGATATCTTATAAGTCTGTCTGTCTTAATCCTAGAGGGAGTATTATACAAATATAGTATTTTGCTATGCATTAAATCAACAAGCACTCTTGATAGGCTAATAGGCTGTTCAATCGGTCGATTTGAAATTCACTGCCTCATATCCTCGGAAATCACAGGATCCTGCCCACCTGCTATTACAGTATTAAAGGCAAATATTTATACAAAACTTAACGAGAGATAATGAACAGGAAGCGTTAATTTTCTTTCAATATCTAGCACGGAAAAACATCCGTCAGTTTTAACAAAACACAATTTCACACACGAGACAACAAAAGTAATCTTCCATATAATTATATAGAACGTAAATACTTTCCTTATTAATTTCCACATTTCTCCGTTATATTAGCGTAAAAACGAACTATCAATAACGTTATTGTTTAGCTAGAAACGCGGCAGTTTCACCGTTTTCCGTTCAACAATGGCCAATATTTACTGTGAGAGTCAGCGAAATTGCTGGAGAACACGCGTGCTATAATTGGATAGTGTAATTAACACAACTCATTCATGTCTACTTAAACGTTATTTACAATTTAGCTAGCGTTTTAATGATAACTTTTGTTTTCTTATTGTGTGAGTGGTATGTACAATAAGGAGGTCGATCTCCAGGCGGCCCTAGGAAATAAAAACATTTCTCGACAACGTGATATTTTATGGTGATTTATCCAACCGTCACGAGTCATATACTTTAAACTAGCTGTTGCCTGCAGCTTCGCCCGCGCGGTCTTGAAAAATTTTTCATGGTACAAAGTTTCATCCCCTATTTTACACCCTTGGGGGTTCAATTTATCAAAATCCTTCATTAGCGGTGCCTACGTCATTACATGTATCTGCATGCCAAATTTCAGCCCGATACGTAAAGTGGTTTGGATTGTTCGTTGATAGATCACTACGTCAGTCACACACCTTTAAGTTATATATATTTAGATACACTTTGAGTGTGATTTATTTGCTACTGTAATGATAACAATAATCTATTGCTGGCAATATTTATGTAAATACATAGCAAGTTTCTCAACGACAATCTCTGTTACAGGTACGTTATTATCATCTCTGCGAAGTTGCACCGATGACTTGCGCATAAAATTCTATCACACTTGGTGAGTGTCGACTGTCGTGCGTAACCGTTATGCGTAACTATCATTTGATTGACAGCTATCGTTAGTTCATGGTCGGTTATATAGTGAATGAATATGGCTTTTTATAATGTTCTATAGTCATCCATAGCTATAGCCATAAAGTAATACAGAGGCATGATAAATTATGAAACGAACCATATTTCGCGCGTTAGTCGAAATCATGTTTACGTAGTAACTATTTGGTTATCTGTGGTAATGTTAAACGGAAAATCACAAAAAAATCTAGTCAAAATTATAATTTACTCTTGGTATTATTATACCTCTTGATGGAACTGCATTTCAAAGTTACATATTTTCAAAATATTATGTACGATAATGTTCCGAAACCAGTCGAAGCTTTTGTAATTTATTGTAATTGAAAAAATGAATAAAAGTATATAGTGAATTGAGCTCATTTTATTATAAAAATCTAAAATTGCTTATAACGAGTAATTAATCATCTTTTAAATTGTCACGTTGTAGTTTATTACTATAAGTATATTCTACTGAATAGCTTAATACGCGAAATATTGTAAAATCATTCTGCTGTAATCTCTATTTATACATTCAAAATCAAAAAATATACCTAGATACTTAATATTTTTTCTTCTATATTAAGTACTATACCTAATAAGAATATTAAAAGTCAAAAGAGAATATAACAAGAAGTAAACTAGAGAGGAGAATTACTTCGCTTATTTACACAAGTTGCAACCTGTAAGTGCTTTATAAAAGCATCTTGTAATGTAAAGTTGTTTGTAATCATTGTATTTACATGCAGTATCTTCAGCGTTACACAAGTAGGTACTAATGTGTGAAAAATTTTATAGTAATTGCTACAATATACCACCACTCAAGGTTTATGACGCAACCTGTTCAAATTAGATACCGTATCTGCCTTCTGTTTTGAAGCATTCGGTGAAAGAGCTCTTAAGAAATAACATTTTGTTAAATATGTATTTATATAGTAGTAAAATATGAAATAGAATTTAAACTCTTTTATTATGAATGGACCTTTTTCACAGGTAATGTTATACTTATCGAATTTGTAGCGCTTTAATGAAGTAACGAATATAATATACGAGACGTGTGCACGAATTTTTCAATATGCTAATACATATAATCGCAGACTTTACATAAGATATTTTCATAAAATCAGTAAGTAATTAAAAATGTGTTGCCAAATATGCCGTGAGCATTTTTATGCAATGTGAGTGTTTATACACTTGTAATTCACAAAGGTCAAATGGTGGTATCAATATCTATTGATCAAACAGTTATAAATATCGATACATCATTCAAACTATTTATTTTATTGTATTGAACAACGCACAAGAATTATTTTGTAATTCGACACACAAATATGTTTTGTCAATTTGTCATATGATATAAAAATATGATGTTTTATTTGTGATTTTTTTATTGCAAAATTTCTTGTCCATTTCGCCATATAAATGGTTGCCAATCTCTTGATAAACATTTATGACTAAGCACTTATAGATACAATTCATTACAGTACAATAGTTATAAAACTTGCAAAGGTAACATACATATTTTCTAGGGAAACATAAGCCTCGAAATTAGAAAATATAATAGAGAAGCTTTACCTAGAAGATTTTATAAAAAGCCTTTAATCTATTATTTTACGACAGATGCGTTTTTAATGTTAGCTGGACATTTCGCGAGCTCGCTAATTGACTTGCGACATTTATATTGTGAAGAAATTATGGTTTTTAGCTAAAGCAACGACACCTTGTCACACACAAATTACTCTTTGAAATCTTATGAAAACTTGAACGTAGGTTGTGTAAGGGTTTTTAAAATAATAAACTATACTTGTGGAAACAAAGAAAGAAGCTTATGTGTGTAGTTTTCTTTGTAAATTCCGTAAAACACGTTATTATTTATTTATGGTTATGATGCGTTTTAAATTTGAAAAAACAGGCATGGAGGTTAGTAAACATTTTTTATTATTATTTTTAATGTCTTATATTTATCATCATACTATATACATGGAACACAACACTTACAAGAAAGCGACAAAATTTCACATAAATATTTTTTTGTAATAAATCGGTCCATTACAAGAAAATGTGATATGTATTTAATTTTTAGTTTTATAGCATTGAAATGCTTTTATAAATGACCTAGCCTCTCGGCCACCCATGATCCCGCCACAGAAATCGAATTTCTTCTACTCTTTCGGTTTCAACCGAAGGCTAGACGTTGCTACGGTTAGGCAAGAAACGCGGGTTCGCATCCCGCCCCGTGATCTAATTTTTTCTATTCTTTCAAAAAATTTCTCAATATGATATGTATTTTAAATTCAATTACCGTCAATACAAACAAGTTATGTGCTTTTGAATTAATTTAAAAGGGGAAATTATTCGTTCCTACCTCATTTAACTGTAAATGTGGTGGTGATAAATAAACATTTCTTTCTTTCTTTCTTTCTTTCATTTATTACTATAACAGAAGTCAAGACCTTAACAATCGCAAGCATTTAATGTATAAAAACAATATGGCCTAAATAAAGGAAGTTATTATCATACCGAAAAAATGTAGGTCAGCCAGTATAAAACCGGAGTAAAAACGACTTCGAAGAAAGTGAGACTATTGGAAAGGTTGTAAATACAAATAGGTGTCGTGAGTGAAACCGGGCGCTTTGTAAGGCAAAGTGTAGCCTTGACCAGACACAAAGCGTTATGACTTTGATGCGGTAAATGAGAGAAATTCATTATTATCCACTAAGTTGCGAAAAGGTTTTTTTAACATGCATGTTCGAAAGAATGTGTGTTTTGATTGAAAATATGACTTCCATTATTTTTAACAATATAAACATCTAGTGACATTTTACTTGCTCTGCTATAAAAAAAGGCATTTAGTATAATCGCAATCCTTAATTTATGAGACAATTATACAGCTAGTAAGAGTTCAGTAGGCATTACCATTGGTTAGGAGATAGTTTCTCACTTAATACTCATTTCATTATTATGTAAATCTAAAAAAATATACTACTAGAAACGAAAAACTACAAGAACAGATGAATCACAGAAATTAATTAAAAACGTGAGTACGAAAATTGAAATTTAATTAATGCCTTCTCCAAATTACCTGCAGGCTGCATACCAATTCACTTTCTCCATTCGTCTCTCGCCGCTAAATGAATTCTGAATGCATGTTCATTTTACTTCTGTGTGAATAAAAATGTATTGTAATTTACATGTTATCTTTATTTTCTGGACTTTTTATATTCCTCACACGTTGCTCTTTCTTTGTTGTTTATTTATTTCCCTCCAATTAGTAAGAATGCAGGTTATATTCAGAAAAATAGAATACTAATTTATTTTAATTTGATAAAAAAGTCAAATATGAAGAATCTATATCAAACGATCAAAGAACTTATAACAATTTTGTTGTACATATAGTCTTAAGCCATAAGGTCATATTCTATCACCTACATATGCAACAGTGAAAGAATAGTTGAAATCGGTTTAATGATACCTGAGACTAATGTATCCAAACAAACAATCAAACAATGTAGCTTTATAGCTATTTTTATAATATAGAAGTATGTAAGTATAGATTAAGACCAGACAACGTTTTTATTTTATTATTTAAAATGAAAAACAAACCTTTTTAAGAAACGGCTGTGCAGTCATTCAGTCCGTCAGTTTATGCCCATTTAACTCCCTGTTTCTACTAAAAATTAGTAGGTACATTGAAAAATTGTATTATTTTATCAGTGATTATTATTTACAAATATTTACTATACTATATAACACACTAGCTGCACCTCGCGGTTTCACCCGCGCAAGTCCGTATCCCGTAAGAATAAAATTATCTGGATAAAAAGTTGCCTATATGTTATTCCAGTTGTCCAGCTGTATACCTACCAATTTCATGGCAATCGGTTCAGTAGTTTTTGCGAGAAAGAGTAACAAACACAAATATATCCCTACAAACTTTCGCATTAATTTTATAATATTAGTACGATTACTTAGTAATATTACATAAATAAAAGTGACGCATATATAATGCAACATCTTGTAAAATATTATGCATTTAAATAGTTATGTACGTTTAGTCGATAAACCTTTACTAACCTCTCAAACGATCGTATCACAGTCAAGTCTACACTTTCAATACATAAGCAGCAACACCGAGAAATCATAATTTCTATATACATTAAAGCCACTGGATCAGTATGTCACGCCAGTTCAATATAAGCAAAAACATCGATTACTGGCTCGTGATCGGACGCTGGCCGACTTACGTGGCTGCAGCAGATGGTGTAACCGCTAGCTTTTAATCGTGACTTTTAACGCGTTTTATTGTAGCATGTTGTGTTTTGAATTTTGAAAGTAATGTATAATTAGTCGATTGTAGTGTTTATGGTATATTGTGATGATGGGCTTTGTGGGACTCGATACATGCTATTCTGACGAGTAAACTATGTTGGAATGTTCGGTAAAAATTGTGTTTCGTTCAATATTTGCTTTTATATAATACAGTATGTTATAGTTTATACCACGCATTCATGATTTGTAAAAATATCGAAACATACCGTTATTTGATGCTGCAGAATTTATTTCGTTTTAACGGTACCATGAAATACGGAATCGATATTTTGTTCAATCTGGTGCAAATAAAAGGTTAGCCTACTTTCTTTTTTCAATCTGTAAAGTTTAAAATAAAGTAATTGTATATTTGATATAAAGTAATCCAAAACCAGAGCAGTTTTGCTTGTGAAATGATATTAAAGACGATTGAGGTTAATACCTACGTAAAATTATCCCTTTACAGAATCTTGAAGCACTTGCTTTTATGCAATTTTATGGATCGTGTTTTCCGCCCTCGGCTTTGCCGGCATAGTCAAATGAAAAGCTTTAGCCCGCCTAGTTCTTGTTTCCGTGTGATTTTGGATAAAAACTATCCTATGTCAGATATGAACAGACAGACAGACAAATAGGCAGAGTTACTTTCGCATTTCTAATATTAATAATGATAAAAAACCAATAATACACAAAGAAACAATCGTTTATGTAGAAAGGGCTTACGTAAATATGATCAAATTTTCTGCATGTTCGAATATCAAATATAATCACAAGGATTATTTAAATACATAATATTATACACTTGCACTTAGTAAATTGTTATTTAATGTTACTAAAATCGATAAAGACTTGCTTGACTTGAGTTTCTTATTTTGGTTTGTTAAATTTGTCTTCTAAGTTCTGTATCTTCAATAATATTTATAACGAGAGGAGGTGGTTTCAACTTTTTTGATCAAACTTATTTAAATATCTATTAGTAATAATTATTTGAATTGAATAGCAATACGTGTTTTTTCGCCAGTTAATCCGATATTTTTGAAAGTTTGTCGACCTTGTCTCTTGTCTACAAATAAAACTATTTACCGGCCATCTCTGACGTATATATAGTTTATAAAGCTAGTAGTATGGTATTACTTTGCCTTCATTATTGTAAAATTTCTAAGTTCAGTGAGGCATATGGGGTATAAGGCATTACAGAATAAGCTAAGAGCTCCTTTCTGCTTATTAACAATTAGTAATAAAACTAAAATACATGAAGAATATGAGTTAATTTATTCATCAAATATCCTATTAAATAAGAATTTCAAAAATGTGTCACAATCACGTATTAATTGCTCGAGTTTCGATATTTTCGAGGTGACATTTCCATCTTATTGCTTTCTAATACTTATAAGTTGGACGGAAATGTTTTAATTAAAAAATCACCCATTGCCAAATGAGAAAAAAATTGAAAAAATGTGTTAAAGAATGTCTATCATTAGGTTAATTGTTAGCAAAGTGCGGGTGAAAATCTGCTTTATTTAATGCAATAATAAGTATGTACCGGGAAATTTCGATAAAAGGCAGGGATCAGAGGTTCTACATGGATGCACCATAATGAGCTAAAGAGTTTCCGTATTCGTTTGCCCTTTCGTTTACTTTGATTTAAATCTTATTGTTACGTAAAATAGTGTATGTTTTGTCTTAATATATAAACGATAAAATATTGACTGTAAGGTTTCAATTTCAACTCGAATTGTATAGGGAGAATGATACTAGATATTAATTGTATAAGAAACGTCTTTAATATTAAATATGCTTTTATAAAGCACTTTTATAATTTCATCAATGTAAGATATTAAACGAAAAGTATTTGAAACTAGCGGTCCGCCCCGGCTTCGCTCGTGGTATATATATAGCCTATAGCCTTCCTCAGTAAATGGGCTATCTAACACTGAAAGAATTTCAAATCCGACCAGTAGTTCCTGAGACTAGTGCGTTTAAACAAACAAACAAACAAATTCTTCAGCTTTATAATATCAGTATAGATAATGGATTATTGAACTTTCTTATTTGTAACACTGTGAGAATATTGAACAATCTATTCTGTATCTTCCGATCTCAGATCTATACAAAAAGTACATCAATACATTATTAAAGCTTGACCTCAACCGACCCCCGAGATCTCTCCTTATACGACACTGAGAAAGGTTAAAAGTGTTCGAATCTGATTTAAAATATACTAGATAACGCTACACATTATAAAATAAACTACCTCTACATCTGTCTGTCTGTTCGCGATATACTAAAAAGTACTGCACCGTTTGCAATGGATGTTATACAATTTGTTAAGTTTTAAACAACGCAAAGCCACAGGAATAAAGCTAGTAGTAATTAGTAAGGGTTATTGAGTAAAGTAATAGTTATGTTATTGAATGTAAAAGTTTTGTGATGTACATAAGATATTATTAGTATTCTAAATAAATAGTATATTGCAGCCCTGTTAGCAAACATTGAGATTATATGGGTGTTATTATTTTTTTTTAATTATGATTAAAGCGATTGACCTTAATAAATCACTGCTTTCAGACAAATAGATTAAGTTCCCAAATACTAATGATACCAAAGCGAAACATAATCAAGGTAATCGTGATTTTCATATTTATTATTGATAGTTACATAACAAGATAGTTTTGTAAGGACTTACGTAAGGAAGTGTTCCCAAAACATTAGCAGCAGAATAACGCAAATAACCACCCTAACGTTGGCACTCGTCCATGGTTCATCATTATTGAAATATGCCCTTTTTTGAGAGAAAAAAAATGGCAGCTGAAGTTATAAGAGAGACAACGAAGAGGTACATATATAAGTTATATATATGTACCTCTTCGTTGATTATAAATTAGGGGACACCACGCATTATTTGTTTCTGCCACTCATTTCGGCATTCGAAGCATTAAAATTTACTTTGATTATTTTTTATAATTTGTATCAAATAAAAATGTATTTTTACTGATACCGTTTATTACATGATTACGATTCGATTAAATTGTAATAAAGACTATGATTGTCTTCTTTATTCGTAGTTTAGATGTCCCAATACTTCAATTACATCAAGATGCGGGTATAATGAAAATCGAACTAACTCAACAAGAACAAGCAGACAGGTTTCACATTTTTACGTTTCTGAAAACACCACGATCTAGCAAATTCATTACAAAACACAATAGGTAATAGTGACTGTTGCAACCAAAACGTAAGCGCTCAAGCGTATGTATAAACTCATAATTACGTGCAATCATTAGCAGTAATAAATATAGACATTAAGGTATTATTTGAGTATTTTTTATCCAATAAAAGCCACATTTCCTACAGTACGCCTCGTCCGTGGCCTCCATTGGTGAGGCCACACGCGAAGTTTGACTCCTAACCACTAATATGCAAGTAGATCTAACGTCTACTTACTTATTAAGGAATCTTTATTATGCAATAACATTGTTATAATATGTTGATTTCATAATTATATGCGACAAATGAGCACATTACATGTCATAAAAAAATTAAAAGATATGACGAAGAGTGACTTAGAAAGAAAAAGAAATATGGTTAGGTACATGTTTTAAAAAGTTCCATTAAATATTGTTTGCATGTTCTTAGGTACTTATCGATCGCAATACTCTACTATTAAATATAAAAGGGTAAGAGAAAATAATATGGTATTAAATACTAATGGTTTACTGCTCTCGATGGCTGCAATGCAAATTATATTCAAGCTATTATTCTTCATAGAACAGATTTAGAGAAAGTTTGGTCTTACGATTCCTTTATTAACTTTTATATTGGCTTTTTTAATAATACTTTCCCACGGACCACAGACCGATCTTTTTATATTACTGGTTAAATAAATAAAACGATCGGCTTTCAAAGCTACAAATATACTTTTATTCTTTTATGTTTCGGTTATATATCGAAAATATTCATCTTAAGATATATGAATGAGGGATTATTGTGATTTTTTTAATCGATTTATTTAAATTTAGATTACCTTTAATCAAGAATAGAAGCCTATATTTAATATAAATAACTACTAATAGTAATAGTTCGACCACTTGCAACTACCATTATGCTACTTAGTACTTACCAAGTAGCATAATGGTAGTTGCAAGTGCAACTATAGTCTTTTAAAACACCACACTTTGTAATTGGTCTGAAAGTGTGCTAGTAATAATTATTGCTAGTAATTATTAAATCCCTTGATCTGACATTTTCAACTTACACATTACATTTTGTATAGTTTCTTTACTCACAACACATAAATTCAAGTAATCTAGACGATCAAATGTAATGATAGACATCCGAAACACGGTTGTCATATATATAAATAGAATGTGGTTAGGGTAAATAAACTTGAATTACGTAAAGATCATTATAAAGAGATTACCGTCCCATTGACTTGTCTCGGTGCCTCAGCTATCTTGGATACGAACAGATGCTTTAAGGTTATAATTACCTCCTTTAAAATAATATAGTTTAGCGCGTGTTTGGCTTGCAATTGAATTATTATGAAAGATAAATGGAGATTTCATAACGTTCTAATATTTTAAATGTCAAACGTAACGGTGTTTGCTTTTAGTTTAAATGTATCGATTTATATTTGCGATGATATTCAGATGCAAATTAAATTTCTTGCGAAATATCGTTATTACAGATAGATCTCAAAATATAAGTACAGCGTATGTCAGTTATACTAACGTGCAATTAAGACGAAATTGTGTCAATGTCCGACATTATTAATAATTTTTTACACAAATAAACTTATAATTAAATCCAATATCATCACAACATCATAAAAACAGAATAACAGAATCATTTGAATGAAAATTGTCGATAAATATCATGAAAAAATATCATTAATTAATTAATGTCACAAAAAACAAAACACTCATATAAATATCATAAAAGTAATGGATATATTCCTTTTGTTTTTTTAATAAGTCAATTAAATAAAAAAATTATAACATGGTAGCTTCAGCTATGATACCGATTCTAGAAAGATGCACTACAAAACCGCGAATAGTGTGATAGTTTAAATATTATAAAAGAAAAAACATAGTATTCAATCTTACTCTAGTATTCTTAATACTGAACATTTTAAACTTACAAAATAATTTATATGCTTATTATAAACATAAAAGAAGCTACAGAATGTTTAGTAACAGAAATACACAACGAACCTGAGATCATTTCGTCAAACAAAAGCAATAAAGACGGATTACTAATGAAATTTAAGGTAGGAGCGGCGAGATGTGGTCGTTCAACCGGACCTCGTGAAATGGAAAGTGGCCCGCGATCCGTTATGTTGTGATATGTAAATGGATTTTTGGATAATATTACATAAATTTAAATATTTCTTTATATAAGTAAATTTTAATTTAAATAAAGGCGTAATGTAATGTATTAATAGAAAGTGTTTGCCCCGTACTACGGAAATCAGCTTCTGCAAGCAGTGTTTCCAAACGTTTACGATATAGGGACCTTCAAGAAAAGAGCTTACTCCTTTCTTAAAGGCCGGAAACACACACACCATACCCCTGGTATTGTGGGTTGAGAATGCATGGTTTTTTTTTGCATATCATATAACACCTTCCGATAATGTTATTAATAGTAAAAATATTATATAATTCATTTCCCTTTCACGACAAATCACTCACCGCACAAATGGCTAACAACAATACCATACTTATTGGTAATTCGCCGTACAATAGTGGGATTTCACGGCAATTTGCGATGCACATTGGTGGTATCCAAACACCGTTACAAATTAAATCTGAATCGTTGTGTGCTCACAATTTAATATAATTCATTGACAGCTACTAATCTTAACATGCTTTTATTAGCTTCACCTGTATGTATGTATTTCCACCTGTATGTTAGATGTATACAACTGACTCCTTTTGCCTCGATATTGACCCACTTTAAAAGGACAGATGTAATTTAAACTGTTCATTTATCAAGAATCGATGACAATACAATAATTTGATGAGTTTATCTTATTACACTCATTACGATCGCAAGGATAAAGTTATTTCCATTTAACCTATTGTCATACTATACACCGACTTAGAGAAGAAAATTGTTTGTCGGCCAAAAGTATAATTTATAAGTAAGCCTATAGGTTTTATTATTATTTCGTCATAATAAATTCTTATCTTCCCAGTGTACTCACTGGCTTACTAGGCTCAAGTCCTTTTGTACATTTGATCCTTGACTCGCATAAAAACTATTTAAATACAATTCATTCCTTTGTTTTTAAGTTATGGAATACCGCTCACCTATTTGGCTAGGACAAATGTATTATCTATTGATTAAATGCAAAAATTTGTCCATCTACTGCCATACAATACCACATGTTAACATAAAAAAATTAAATCAATCGCGCTTCTTTCAATAAATAATCTTGAATATATATAATTGGGACATTCTGAGGCCATCAAACAAACACAATACTTAGTGGTGCATGTTTAACATCTTTTATGGATTTGGATGTCAAAGGAACCATCTATTTCTCAACGTAATTTGTAAATATTTTGTTACGAACTCCTAGTACCATAGTACAGGTACATGACATGTCCTAAAACATTTGTATTTATCTTAAACAAAAGATAATATTTGCGATCATTCCACCTTATTTTATTCCAAATCCTACTAATCGTATAGTCCTATCCTGCTATCTTATCCTACTCTAATATTATATATGCGAACTTTGTAAGGATATGTGTGTGTTTGTTGCTCTTTCACGCAAAAACCATTGAACCGATTGCAATGAAATTTAGTTCGTAGACAGCTGGACAACTGGAATAACATATACGCAACTTTTTATCCCGATATTTCTACGGGATACGGACTTACGCGGGTAAAACCGTGGGGCGCAGCTATTATATTTTGCAAGTATTAGGTTGGTTTTAGTGCTACGCTGACCGGTGCTGACAGGCGAAACGTATGAATCTCTACACACCGCACACGCTCACACCTACGCGTTATTCTACTACCGAATAAAATTCTATACAGCGACATAGCGGTCTTCGTTTCGGTTGCTTATTATAACATTAATTATAATTTATATTACACCATTATGTTAATTATACTTACCATTGGCAGAATTTCATTACTTCGTTCAAAAGAATAGTATGAAGACATTAATGAATCAATTACTGAGTATTTTTATTTAAATTATAACGTGTTTGTAACATTAGACAGGCGTTTAACAATAAGCATAACGTAAGGTAGCGTTAGCAAAAACAAAATTTTCTTTAACATGTTGTTAATTTAACTTTATACTAAAAAATAAAAAAATATAATCACCATAATAACATGATTTTATATTATCTCCAAAACCGTTTTAAACTCAAAACTTTTGCATGCACTTATGAACAGTAGTTTTTATTCCAATTTGGAATATCGCTTCTCCCAGGAAGAATCTGCGAATGGGCGGTGGTGATCGCTTAGCATCAGGCGAACCACCAGCTCATTAGCCTGCTATGACATTAAAAAGCTTGTTATGCACGTCTACACCAGCATCAATCGTTAAACCATTGGTAAATCGAAATTATTTCAAATACAAGCACTACTTGAACTACTCATTCCACACAAAATAGCCTACCCTAAATTAAGCAAAACCGATAAGGGTCTATAGTTACGCTAAAGGATCTGCAATATCTTCAATTATGTCGCCTATAAGTCTCACTAACTCATCCTAAAATTTCTATATTTCTACGCAACATAACTACCATCCATAGATGCAATCAACAAAAGAAATGGTAAACATTAACATTTCCAGCCGCGAAACTCGTCTGCTATCCGTACAAGCAATGCCTTTCTCTGAGCATCCGGCTGTAACCGGTCACCATGATTCACGAATCGGCAGGTCACTTTGACCAGTGAAAGTGACGTGTGGTTGACTGAGTTTACGAACGATTATAGGTGGTTATATGATTATATTATTTACGGTACGACACCGGTTTAATGGTAAAAATTAATGGGTATTTGTCATTCTATAAGAAGGAGGTAGAGGATGTGAAGTGTGTACTGTGTTTCCACACATGTTAAATACAACACGTCTTTGATACAAAGTATTTTTTCATTACAAATGTAGCAAACCTTTAATTCTTATAAAATCAAGATATAATAATAATACAAATAAATCTCATACATCCTAATATTAAAGATCATTGTATGTACAAGTACAATTATCAAAACGTTTGTTTTTTACTTGATGTAATATCGAGACGCCGAAATAAAGTAGATACTGATGCAGCAATCCCAGCATACACATCGGATATAGATTAGAGACGACTAGGGAATGTCAAATACTTTCCCCCATTCGAAACTGCAACGCATGCGCAATTCTGTTCGACGCAGCACGAGTGTATCGCACGCAGTACCGACTGTCATGAAGGTATGCAACGTGTTTGATGTAGTAATTACTGTGTAAATTTCTTTATTTCTATGGCATATAACGCAAGGAGAGTAATATAAATTTTATAAATAATGTGGTAACAAGTACATCTAGTACAATTAAGTATCGACTACAATATATCATAACGATAAATTTAGTATATTCGTTGTTTGCTGGAAGGCAGCGAAGGACATTGATTCTAAATTCATGTTATCTCTCTCTCTATCCTCATGTATGTTTGACACGAGACCGAATCTCGACTTGTGATCAAATTATTTTCTATTCTTTAAAATTTATCAATATAGTGAATGCTATAAAACTAAAAAATTAAACATCTCTCTCTATTTCTGTCTAATTTGCAACCTATTCCAAAATTGCACCACTTTACCACTATCAGCTGTCTGTCGTAACTTCGTCTGGTATCAAAAGGAATGTTCTTGAGGTTATTTTATTCAATCGCTCTTCAGCGCTCAAATCAAAAGAGTATAAAACTAAAAATTTGACTAAATTTTAAAGGGCAGTATTTTAGGTAACAGTTGCCATTATGGCTTAGTAATGTTAGTGTAGTATTATATTATCTGTGGTAATGTCATAAGTATCAGTGAATAATTTGCACTAGAATACTTAGCATTCGTTGACACTTATATCTGATCACACGCAACTATAAGTGGCTAGTTATTCCAATAGTCCACCAGCTTAGACTTTCTATTACTTATTTCAAAATAATTTTATGTTTATCCCATATATAAATATCTCAATTATCATTAACAAAAATGTTGATAAGTCGACATTCATCATCATTGACCCATAAAATCCCACTGCTGGGACACAGGCCTCCTACGATAGCCATAATCCACTACGCTAGCCAAGCGCGGTTTGGCAGATGTCATATGTCAAGGCAAGTCGACATAACCGCAATTTAATTGGTACGAATTTAAAATAACTGGCGCAAGGTATGTTTCAACAAATTACGTTATGTGAAGACCACTCGATTAAAGCGTGCTATACACTATCGGGCAACTATCAGTTTGTAATTTTTTAAAGACAGTTACTTAAAGATATCAAACACGAAAATACATACGTATCGAAATATGTGTGAAATACGTCCAGCTTATTAAAAACGTCTTCATCTAAGTATATTATCTAGTAATACCTATACTTCTGTGCTAATAATGTAAAGCTGATGTTCGAATTTATAAGTTGTGTTGCTTAAGTCGGGCAGACTATGAATTCAGAGTCAATTTCCATATAAGAGTGTCATCACTAATCCTAAAGACAAAGCAAACGAATCGTAGGTGTGGTAGCAGCCATATTCAACAGGACGAGGTGAAATCTGGGTCATCGCAGTATCCTGGACTGACGTTTCGAAACTATGGCGGATGATAATGCTAATTGGCCTATTAGAAAACGTTTTATTGCTTACTAAGTATAGCTAGTAATATGATGAATAGATAATTCGGAGATTATTTGTTTTGAAGGTACATGATGATTTGTGAAGGGTTACTGTTCCTTTTGGTAGAGTTACTATATATTATTGGATATTAACTAACTTTTGTTGGACTTGCTTATATATTTTTGTTGAAACATATTGATTAAGTCTTATATATTCTATTAAGTCTTATATATTTTAATTAAATACAATACGATCTTACATATTTGATGTAAATTAATTTAAAATTAAT
This sequence comes from Zerene cesonia, assembly GCF_012273895.1. Taxonomy (NCBI): domain Eukaryota; kingdom Metazoa; phylum Arthropoda; class Insecta; order Lepidoptera; family Pieridae; genus Zerene; species Zerene cesonia. The sequence continues at coordinate 1,085,798 of NC_052110.1, forward strand.
ATACATTAAAAAATGCCCGTGCCGCACACAAAACACGCAATAATAATGAAACTTCATTCAATAAATATTGTGTTTCATTTTATCACCACATAAAGTTTTTACCTGCAATGTATACAAAACGGCATTTAAATGTTTTAAACTGATATTCCTCTATCGATTTCAAAATTAGCGCACTAAAAGTTTCACTTCAACCACCCAATTTGGTCATAAAATTATTGACATTCGTTTGTCACTTTTCAGAGCTATAGCGTCAAACGACCTTCAAAAACCGCTTTATTGAATCATTATTTTTGTCACGCGATTGCATTGCGAAATTTTACGGTACTCTATTGTTCGAAGAAAACACTTAAACGACATAAGAGTGTGTAACGAGGATGGATGCTGCAACGGAAATTATTTAAACAATGTGATAATCGTAATGAAATTATAATTTCCTTGTGCTTACTCACCTTAAAATACGTATGGGAAGTAAGACTTAGCAAGGGGATAGAACGTAATTTTGTATTGAGTATTGTGTATTTGTAATGACCATACACAATATTCAATACAAAACTACTTTTATAAGTATCTTAATTGGAATATGCATGTAGTGTTTGCATTACAATATTACGTATGGAAAATTTTAAATATTTTTTATGAAGAGATAGTATATTACTTGGCCGTTTCACATCAGTAGGTATACCTACTGATATATATATTAAGAAGATAATTTAACTTACGATATAACCATTTTGTTTCAGATATTGTTAAGCCTCTCTGCGTATTGGAATCAGATTTCGGATTCAAAATAAACTGCGCCTTCAAAAAGTCCGGCCTGTTTAGGGTACGAAACCTTGGAGGCATCAAAGCTCACGCTAGTTTAGGTAAGTCACCTATATTTTTAGTCGAGTAAGAGTAAAATGAGTTATTGATAAAAATTATATCGTAAGTAAACTCAAACTGTACCTTTTTATGATAATAATTATTGTAATATTATGTATTATATTTCTTTTTATGTAACATCAAATACTGTTTGAACCTTGTACCTATGTTTTGTCATAATTTGAACAAATTTGATCAATTAAGGAGTAAAGTTTTTATGTGTTTTTGTATATTTGCAAATGAGAATAATGGTAGTCGCTTGAATTTTGAAAATAATAAATAATAATTGGAAAATTTTGAAAGACGCTATAAAAAAAAATACAGGGTGTCCAGGCGATAAGCTTGTATGTTATAAAACTTAATTTTAATTAATTCGTTTAAATCTTTAACCGCAAACTGATTTTCGTAAAAAAATCAATAAAATGTACGTCCCTTTAATTGGGATAAACTTTTTTGTATATGTCTATAAAATAAATAAATAATTTTCCAGGATTCAGTCTCGGTGACGAGCTCGGGTTTGACCAGTCGCTAACAAACCAGGACCCGAGCAGGCGCAGGTCAGTCAGCATCAAGAATGGAGCACCCAATGTCATCGTTGATACTACCAATAGACCGGCTTCTAAACAAGAGGTAATAAATAGTTCTCTTATTTATACTTTAGTATTAATTAATTATATATTAATTATTAAGTAAGTACTTTATATGAATTATTTTCATTAAGCTTCTTTATTAGTATTTTCAAAAATGTTTTCCTGTAAATAATATATTAAAATTATTAATGCGAAAAACTGTCTATTACTGTAATTTGCTGCACCAATGTGGATATAATTTGAGAAGAAAATAACTGTTTAAAGAGCCTATGTGAAATATGGGCTTATTTTTTTAATCTCCCTGTAACTGTTTGAAATTGTTATAACAATACCAGTATCAGAATAAATCTTAAGCATAAAAAATTTAGAAGATGCTGTATGACAAGATTATGATGATGATGTACAAGACTTAAATTCTTAAACTTTTCAATTTCAGAAACGTGGCAAACAGAACAGAATAATGATGCGCCCGGTGCCACCTTCGACCCGGCCAAACCAGGCCGCTATGAACAAACTGTCCACTCTACACAAACGCGTCTCCACTACAATGCAACCTATTATTGTGTCTGGATCGACCGCACAAACAAACTCACTGAACAGAGCTCCACCCACTGTCACGATGGCCAAACCGATGCCAATGGGCGTCCCACCCTTCAGACCTCTTCCTCCCAAAGAAGAAACACTCAAAGTACTGCCCATAGCCACGAGGAAGACCTACACGCCTCTCCAAATACCTCAAGCACAATCCCCTGGAGCGTATGAAAGTGAGAAACAACCCATTTTACACGATAACGTATCAAAAATGGTCTCGCAAATGCATCAACCTTACAAATCCACTCAAACTAACATTAAAGTGAACCCATTCGTTCCCATGCCTCAAGCCATATCTGTCATACCCGCACCATCATTTAACACACCTCACACCTACAATTCTGTATCTTTTCCAAATCCTGTTTCTAATTTTGTAGACCCAGTACCTCAGCAAGTGCAAGACTTGGCGTACTATAATACGAAGAAGGTAGACGATTACAACAGCATCAGTGGTTACAGCGATGATACGACATTGAAACTTAACAAAGAAGACATAAATGCTAAAATTGCTGAAATCGCCAAGGCTGGGAATATATCTATGGAGGCGGTCGAAGCGGCTATTGCATTGCGCCAACAGCAACTGTTGAATAAGTACGCAAATATTCCGGTACCGACAACAACAACTTCGACAACAACAACAGAAGCCCCCATTGTGTTTGAAATGCAAGCTGAACCAGAAATCATTGTGGCGCCCGCACCATCGAAACCCAAGAGGTATTTTCGCTACTATAAATAAATATTTCTTCCTCTTATTCTATACTACCTGACTTCTTGGATATTTTTTATCAGTTAGGTTATGAATATATTTAGTTATCATTTTGTTAGATGTTAAGTGAGATCCTAACTTGCAACCGGACCACAATATTCTCGAAAGGCCTATGCAAATTTTTTCCTACTATATTTTTCAATACATTAAATATATTAAAACTTATTTGAAATTCCAGAAACCCAACAACAGGGAAAGTGATGAACGCCCCAAGGGAGTACTACCCCGTGGGGTACGAGAAGAATTTCGATGATCACTTCCAGTCCAAAGTGGATCTGCCCGATACCAACTTCCACTGTGGTGATCAGAAGTACTTCCCTGGATTGTATGGTGATGAAAACCTTGGTTGTATGGTGAGGATTTCTTATTGGAATTACAAATTACACACGTCACAATGTGCATGACATCATTACATGTGTAATTTACACATTTTATTACAATAAATAATTACACATGTGGTGGTGTCCAGATAAATAATCCAGTTTGCTTAAATCTATTTCGGTATCGAATTTTATCTTTTTCTGGAAATCTAAACTTTTACTATTAATATAGGATATGTGACTATTATGTATTTTTAACCACAAAATATTATATAAGATCTTACATATAAAATTCTCGTGTCACAATGTTAGTCTCTATACTCCTCCGAAACGGCTTGACCGATTCCTCTGAAATTTGGTAAGCATATTGGGTAGGTCTGAGAATCGGCTAACATCTATTTTTCATACCACTAAACGATAAGAGTAAGGCAGAACAGCGTTTGCCGGGTGCAGCTAGTAAAACAATAAAGAAGTAGTAATGTTAAAGAAATAACAACTTTACACTTTTTGACATTAAAACAAGTAGCTTATAAATCTCACATTCACAAAATATTTCGGTCCAGAAAAATGTTATCGATTGTAAAAACTAACTCATTTTAATTTTCACATATATGGAACTTCATATACAAAACTTTCTTGGGTATTGACAAACACTAACTTCCCATTAAATTATAAAATCTTCCTCTATCCCAAGGCTATCAATAAGACCTCCAGTTTGTACATTTGTACAACATGTATCTAAACAATAGAATCACTCAAAATCCAGGTATTCCACGTGTGCGCCCTCACGGACGACGGCCTGGTGATGAAGTCCTTCCTCTGCCCGGAGTCCACTCTCTTCGACCAGACCATCCTCAAGTGCAACTGGTGGTTCTACGTGGACTGCAAGAACACGCAAGCGTTGTATGACACCAACATACCGGTGTCCAAGAGTTACCAGCTCATGAAGGCGCTGACCTTCTTCAGCTCTTATAAGAAGGAGATGGATGTTGGTGAGAAATATTTCTTTGATTTAATGTAATTTTTGTGTCCGTGGCTTCGCCCGTGTCGTCAAAATTAGACTCACACAGTTCCCTTGGAATTTTTAGGGTTCCTATGTACTCTTTTAGATCTCAAACTATCTGTAAATCAAATTTCATGCAAATCGGTTCGGTGGTTCAGGCGTGAAGTAAAGACTGAGTAATAATTTTAAATATTATTAAGATTGATTATTCCAGGATACTTTTCTATAGGCCATCGAATGATTTTTTTTTAAAGCAAAGGAACTGAATCAATTTTGTATTAAAATTCGTGTATAATTGTCATAATCACTGTGTAGATCATTCTGTGTTATATTGTTTTGTTTTCCTGACTATGAATAATAGAAAAGCTATCGTTTTTATACATATCAGTTAGAAATCTAAATTGAGCTTATCCAAAATATAAATTATCTATAGACAAATCTTGATTTATTCGATCCATTTCTGTGATCTAAACATTAAATTGAATCTAAGATATATAAAATAGTGTTTATTCAATACAAAGATGTCTATAATGAATTTCAGGTCGACCGATGAATCCAGAAGACGTCGGCGGTATTAAGGATGCAATATCAATACTTGAAAATCATGACACCAAACCAGCTGAATCAGAACGAGTAGAGATCGTCACACCATCACCTCTAATAGACGAAAGAAATAACAAGAAAGAAGAAATAACCCCAGTATACCGCGGCAATAGAGAACTAAACTCCACTGAAAGAAGAACAAGAAGACCACAGAAGTCAGAAGAATACAAGCTCATAACTCTCAATGCGGGAATTAACTTCAATAACACCAAAAACACAGAACGTAGAAGAATCGCTTCAAGAAATTCATACTCCAGAAGTTCTACCACTTCCACATCAACATCAACAACATCAACAACAACATCAACACAATCACCAACAACAAGTACAACAGAGAAACCGGAAACAATAGAAATAATAAAACAAGAAATAAAAACACTTGACGAAATTAAAGACGCCAAAGAGAGTCTAACAGATCAAATAGATACAGATCCAATACTGAAGGAAGCAGAACATTCGCCGCCCGTACGAAGATTCTACAGATCGAGTGCGGAAAAGGAAATAGCCATAATAAACAACGAGAAAGTTCAAATTGTTAGACCTACGCCGTTTCAGGAAAAGTCTAAGCTAGATCAAGCCGTTTTAGGCAAAACCTACGCTAGATTCAGACGGGATGTATCGCGAGTGTACCGGTAGTGTGTAGTAGTCAATTATCTATTTAGTGTCATATGAACTTATTTATTTCTTCGAGAACCTGTTGTTGTTGTGTCATCGACTTATATTTCTATATCATGAATAGTTGTAGAAAAATATACATTTTCTAGCATATTGAGTTATTGGAATGAATAGGTTAAATATAATGCATTTTAGAAGTCTTAGTGTTCTTTGTATTTTTAGGTGTCTTGATCTAGTTATGGCCAATGGCCTATGGTTTATTGAATTTAGATATCCCATAATCGATAAAGATATGGGATCACATATCCATATTCTGCCTTTTATATTTCTTCGTTGAGTAAAACATCGTCTTTGATATCATTTAGTTTAAGTATAAACCCATCAAAGACTGAATTTTCTGCATCAACGAAAGGCATTTGGTTAAATCTATCCATTCTAGATCCTTCTAGAAATTCTTCGATGACACAAAATATAAACAACTGGTTCTTAGACTATTGAGACTCGAATCAAATGTACTGATTTGCGTAGTTGCTCAATTTTTATGCTTTAGTTGAGGATCAGTCAAGTGATATTACGGTGTATGTTTTAGTTGTTAGAATAAAAACTTGTTTCCTAATCAATGCCTTTTATTTTCCTCCGTTAAAGTAATAATGGTAATACATATTACTTTTCAACGAATTCCATGTTTTTGTAGTTATAAAAACCTTTTACTTATGTCATCGCCGGCAAGCCGCCGCCGCCGGGGCTGGTGGATCGTCTGATGGTAACACATAACACCGCCCATGAACATTTGGGAGAGGAGGTCAATTGCAGACATTACTCCTCTACAAATAGATTGCCGACTTTAAAGTAGTAAGGGATAGGGATAGGATTGACGAGAGTAATAAAGGAAAGGCCTGGGAAGGGTAAGGAACGGGATCTGGGCTACTACACTGACCGAACGAAACACAGCAGCATGCTACTATATCACGCAAGTTTTCTGTAGCGGTGTCGTACTGCCTCAGTTCAAGTTGGCCCATATCGTACCGAAGTTCAACTCCCACATACAATCCAAGATATGAAATGGTATATAATAACTGTTTTAACAAAAGACCAAAACCGAATTCAAATAGACAAAACTAAACTAAATTTAAATGGGACTGCACGGGAGACACCAGAATTCCAATAAGAAATAGAACTCTCCTATAGGAAAAAGAGTACACTCCAAAGGTGGTCCAGGATTTGATGCTATAGAAGCTCTTGGCTTAATAATTGTACCAGGATAACACGAGCTATATAAATACTTGTTTTCATAATACGGCACAGCTAGTTAACAATGTACAAGAAAAAACACCGAGCTTTTTTAAAATAAAAGTCCTCATATTATAAAATGTTTATTATAACTGAATTGACGAGACTTAATAAATAATTGCGACTATTTCCTACTAGATTTCAAACAGCGTAATAATTTCTCACAAAATAATGGACCGCATGCAATAAAACCCATAGCCGCCAATGCAGTAGCGCACGTCATACAAATCATTATTTTCGAAAAATGCAATGCTCAAATTAATAAAACTGAAAATAAATTAACAGCTTAAATCATTGATACGTCAATAAATAAAGAAATAAAGATGAATGTAGATCACAACAAAGCTACTCTAGGTTCGAAAAGGTTACTTAAACAGTCCAGTAACAGTCTCCCAATATTCTCCAAAGGGAAACTGTAACAGTAAACGTAGATGACGACAAATCTTCTATCGATAATGCAGTTACCGAGGTTCCGAATGCTATTTATTAAATAGAAACTAAGCTAATAGTTCATCCCGCAATCAGGGCAGATGGGCACAGTGGGGCAGGCGCACTTGCGTTGGAACAGGCCGCGGGTACACAGGGGCAGACAGATCACCAACGTGGCAGCACTCACGAGACTGAGGAGCGACACGCAAATCATATGCCGTTACAGTACCCGGGCCTGCGAGGCGGTTCCTGGAATTATAGTGTTAATTAAGAAATTAAGCTACAAAAAATCCGCAACTATAAGCTCCATTTGGTTGATACAAACATTATTTATCACAAGACATAAGATTATATAAGCGATATTTGTATCAGTGTCGTGTGGTTCATGTTCGGTTTTTATTCAAGCTCAATAGAAGTGGACTATCAGACTGACATTTTTGTAAGTTTTAATCGAAGTTTGAAAGTCGATCCTCATCAAATACATCTGTTATCAGTATAATGATATATCATGTCAGTACATGAGATGATATTTACCTACACCGGTATATGCTTGCTTAAAAAATTGTAGAACATATATGAACCAAATTTTTTAGCTCACTGTTTCAAGTACTGACATAAGAGTAATATTGTAGAGATAACTTCGTGTAGCAATATAAATGAATTTTACTTACGTTTCAATATCTACGCTCAGTACCCTATGTTTTTATATTCTTGGATACGTTTTCACAGACCAAAAGATAATCCTGAAAGAAGGATTATTCGCGCACAATTCCACAATAATTTCACACTCATGTTGTTTTAAAATTTTACAATAATTTTTGCTTTTGACACTAATGACATAAATGAAATTAATTTGATTTATTTTTCTCTTTTCCAATTTTAAATGAGGTTCTGTTAGATTTAAAATTATAGAGCATATTATATTAATCTTGTTGCAATATTTCTGCTACTGCATTTATTATAACAGTACATCTATAACAAATGAATACAAAAAAAAACTATTTTCATCAATTTTCAAGCGAGGGTTAGTTACAGTTGAGCTAGAGTATCATTGTAAATTTTTAGCAGAGAATAATGGCTAATATTTATTTAAAGGCAATGAAAATGTGTACCTACTGTAAAATATAATAAAAACTAGCTGCGCCCCGCGGTTTCACCCGCGTAAGTCTACATCCCGTAGGAACATCGGGATAAAAATTGCGTATATGTTATTCCAGTTGTCCAGCTGACTGCGTACCAAATTTAATTGCAATCGGTTCAGTAGTTTTTGCGTGAAAGAACAACAAACACACACACACATCTTTACATAGTTTCGCGTTTATATTATTAGTAGGAAGTAGGATGTAGTTGGTAAATAAAGAAAAGATTTTGATTTTGATTAAGATTTTGATTGTTATTTATTTTATTATGGTTTTAATTACTAATAAATTAATAAACACCATCATGAAAATTTTAAAAATACTTATTTTGTGTTCTCTGTTAATGTATTTGTGACTTGCAATTTAATATTATTTAATAAAAATATTGGATGTTTACACGATACAATTGACAAAAATCTTGATGATTATATTTGTACATATTATGTTTACCTATTTATTGTGATATTATTGAATGTAACTACAAGGAGATTTTAAGTAAAACACAAGATTTATTGGATATATAACAGTTTAATACATTCATATTAACTGACAATCAATCATCATCTTGATTTAGATTTTTTCGGGCAGCACGGACTTTTACACGAAACTCTTGATGGAGTGGTGCCTTTGTGACTTTGTTCGCGTTTTAAATATTTCTCTAACATAATCGGACAACAAGATATAATGCTGGCTGCAAGGATAGCTGTGACGAAGGTGATACAAATTGCCATTCTTGTAAATCACTTTTTCTTCAGACACTTGAACAATTTTTGAAACTCAATCTGTTTGTAGCAAACGGGGAAGCACGCCAAAACAGTGGCCGAAGCAATCAAGGCGTACATCGAGAGACAAATCATCTTTTCATTGGGTTTTTCTTCCGACAACTGATTGGTCTACAAGCGGGAATACAGTTGGAATACTGCGTCCTAAAATTAAAAATAAATACTTTAAATTTAAGAGCCTGCATTCTCGTTAGCATTATAACAGATAGATAGATATAATGATAAACAGAGTTGATTGAATTAAGTTTTCATAGTAATTAAAAATGGTGGAATGAGATAAGGAAATTCCTCACTTTTGTTAAATAAAACCTTAATGGTGGAAAGGTACCTACGTAGCAAAACTTACCCTAGAATTTAGGTCTTTGTATCTTCCAATGATACTCAGATCTATTTGAACATGCAAAATAGTGGTATTAATAACGCGTACATAATTTCATTGCTTTTTGTACTTTATACTTTTTTTGCTAGAACACGACAAGAGGCAATTTAGACATTGACATAAATCAGACATGTCACGATACACTTTTGTTAGCAGCCAGTTCCAATCCGTAGTTAAATAGCTTCATAATATAATTGTCAGTTGTATCTGCGATTGTCGATATGAGTAGTTGCTCACTATTTATTGAATCAATGATTTAGTCACTATTACTTATCATTAAACAAATTAAAATACCGTATGATACGGTAATTGTTTATTTTGTTCAAGTGAATCATTGAATAAGTTTCAGGCTTTATATTTAAAACTAAACCTACCCGTCACTCTGTCAGCGTCATATTTGATAGTAACTTGTTTCCATTGATTGCAAAGTTCCTATTATCATTGTTATCCACCAAAATATTTAAAAGCATCTATGTAGCTATCACATTCCGAGCATGCGATTATCGATAGCCAATTTTCAAATGTAATATCGCAAGGTTACCAATGAAATATTGTCTGCTGTTAATTTTGACACTGCTCGTGTCTACGTGGGGACATCCGCGGCTAAAGACGCAATCGCAGCATGAATCAAATATTTTTCGGGATTTACAATTAAAGGACCATAAAGTGAGAGAGACGCAGCGAGACTGTAAAGGGAAGTGTGCCTCGAGTATAGCGCAGAAGGCGGCAGCTGAGGCAAAAGCCGCACAAGCTGCACAAAACGCTGCAGGGGCCCAAGCGGCTCATATGGTTAGAATATTGCTTCAATGAAACTCAATAAATAATCTTCTAACAGAAATTACATCGCCCAATTACTATTAATAAAGGAACGAATAACGTCCATGTGAAATCGTGAAGATTATTTCAAGATATGTTTTTGTATTTTAGGTCAAAACACAACTAGCAGAAAAAGCATTGCAAGCGGCTAAAGCTGCAGAAGCAGCCCTTGCTGGAAAGCAAGCTGTCGTAGAACAGCTGCAACAAGAAGTCAAGGAAGCTGAAGCTGTGGTGGCTGAGAACTCTGCAGCTGTACATCAACAGCAGACCGCTGTTAATGCTGGTGTGCAAGCAGCTCAACAGGCTACAGCACAGGTGACTATAGATACATTTATGATTTACTCAATTAAATTTCTAGTTACAGTATAGTTAATCCATCATCAACTATATATATCTGGGAAACATTATTGTTCGCTTCAAAAATAACAAAAGTTTTCCTTTAGTTTTTTCAATTTGCATTTAATGTGTTGTATCTTCAACAATTCCTACCCAATCAGTTCTTGAAATCGATTTCAATGTAGAATGTTATACGAAGTCAAAGTAACAGGGTGCGTAGTGACGACTGGTGATGAAAGTACTGCTAATTATTTGTCTTAAGGATTCGTAGCAATTGTTGAAGAACAAATACCCTGCTGTAATATCCACTTCGTATAACACTTCTTTAATTCTTTCCAAGGGCCTGATTGGATAGCGAAAGTTGAAGAAGCAAGACTGTCTTAAACTCATAAAGAAACTGGATTAAATCAATACCATGGTGATCTGTATGTCCATCTATACCTTTATAGCGGCTGCATCATTACTATCTTGTACACCTATTATTTACACCAATTTTTGTAATAGCAAATATCTCTCCTGCGTATGCAACATTAAGAAATAGAGCGGATCAAATTGGTGGATAACATTAAATTTTTGTATTTGTTACGTGATTAAAGTTAATATACACAGTTTCATTTTGTTTTTATTATCCTTTAAGTAGTTAATATATGTTATTATTTTCTTTTGCTCTTAAGTATTTTTTTTTGTAATTTTAAGTACTTTTTAATCGACGACCCATTAAAAAGTACTATGATATTGCATTTTATAGGAAATTATCGACATTTGGTGCCACGATTAACGATTTTTACGAAAAATAATAATTTTATCATTGTTTCTGTAATCTGTTGTCAACAGCACAAGTTATTGATGCAAGCGGTTCAACTAGCTGGACAACTAGAAAAGGCGGCGCATAGCCTGCTTGATAAAATAAAATGTGGTCTACAGGAAAAGTGTCACAATCTCTCTGAATCACGGGCTAGGTTAGCCCACCTGCAGCACAAACTACAGTGCGCATGCACCGAATGTGCGGCCACAAAGCAAGCCGCACATGCGGCGTGCGAGGCCGCAAGAGCCGCGTGTGGTAATGCTAGAAGAAAGAAACATATAATTAAGCGAAACGCTATCGTACACAAAGTGCCTAAACCTGGACGATGATACAGAAGTGGAAATGTGATCGGTAAAAAATCACTGGATATATCAGAATATCGATTTAGGTCTTATGTAAGCGTAAAAAAATTAATGATTTAGAAGCTATGTAGATACGACAAAATTTTACTTTCAATGAGATATTCAGATTCCGAAGATTGTACAGATAATTAATTGGTAACCAGCGATCAATGCATCTTAAATACTGCGATGATTTTGTTACTGAACAAGTGAGAGGAATAATGGTTGTTTTTAGAATAAATGTGTATACTTCAGTTTTGTAGGTGCGTGTGTTACGTATGTTAAGATTTTTTGATAGAATTACATTCGTTTAAGCTTCTGATAAATATAGTATTAGATATTGGTATATCAACGTCGTTTTATTAAATATTTCGCTAATTTTTACCATAACGCAATTAAAACAACTATAATTCATAAAAAATAAATATAACAAACATGCAATTCTTTATTTAAATAAATTACAAATAATTAAGAGCAGTCTTAACTTTTATCTTAAATGTACTAAAGTTATAATTAGATATTTTAATGATAAGAATAAAATAAATTATTATATAGCAAGAGTTTAAATAAATTGTGAGAAAGTTGGTCAATCTTCCATGACGCCTGAATATCTTCAATAGAATTAAATCTTTGAAATTGGACACAATTCTGTCAGAACATGATATCTATTTACAATTTTTTGTACATATTTTACGAGAAGAGTCGAATGATTTTACTATTTTTTATCAACTATGCTAAACGCATCGTTTAAGTTTTGTGGACTGAAGGCTATATTGCCGTTTTTATAATTAACGTATGGGGATATGTTTGCTGATACAGCAACATCCGGGTCTACATAACCTGGTGCCGAAGAATCATCATCATCAGAATACGGCGATTCATTCATAGAGGTATAACTTTTATGTACAACTCGGGCCGGCGGTTCTGCATATTTACCCCCTACTAATACTTCTTCTTCATCCTCAGTCCTTGTTTTCTGTGGTTTTCTTGGCCTCGTTGCTATTATGCTATCTATGTAGTATGGCTTTTTCTTTCTTTCATATAAGCTCGAGTCGTCTTCCTGGCGGTATTTATATCGGTCTAAATATGGATTCAAAGTGTCATCTTCATCAGGCGATGATGGGTCGAATAGGTTCTCCTGCTCCCTGAATGCAGGATGTTTATGGGAGTATGCGTAATTTGTGTCTATCTGTTCATGTTGCATTGCGTTCCAATTTTTGAACTCTTGGCCAAATTTGTTTGCTTCCTCGTCAAAGATTGTTGGGTTAATAACATCTTGAGCTGTCTCATATGGATCATAAAGTGGCTTCACTGGACCATTGTAGATTTCAACCGGCGGTTCTCCGAATGACATTTTGGGGCTGTGGAAGTCTTGATAGAAATCGCGTGGGGGTTCCCCGAAACCTGTTGGTTCGGATGTGAAATAGGCGCTGTGGTACTTCTTCTTTGGAGGCCCATAAACTGGCTTGTAGCTTGGCTTTGGCGGGCCGTACCTCGGTTTAGTCGGGCGTTTCTTGAAACTCGGTGGCCCGTATTTGGGTGGAACTGATTTCTTATATTTCTTTACTGGCTTTCTCGGCGGTTTTGATGATCTGTACTTGGTCCTAGGAGGACCATATTTCGGGCGCGGGCTATGTCTTTGGCTTGATACTCTACGGTAAATTGCTTTTGGTTTATGTTTGTGAATAGGCTCTAATGGATATTTATTAAATAACAATACAGCTTCACGTTTACTGATATTATGTTTTTTTGTTTCTTCTTGGAGTTCCTGTTTTTCATCTTCACTCCTTACATGCGATGCCATTAGCACTACCTGTAATTTTAAATCATTTTATTTTAAGTGAAGTTAAAATTGCTATAAAATAAATATTACACGTAAGGGTAAATTTCAATTTTACGCTTCTGCATAAAAAATCAAAACTATTCCTTTAGGGACAATAATTCCCCATATCCTTTATTCCTTATATCCTATAGGGAATAAGGGATATGGGGAAGTTCATATAGTTTGTACTTATTATTCTGTGATGCAGTGCCTTAATTTGAGCTAATACGATGTAGTACGTAGTTTGTACTTTCTCGCATTTCTGAAGTGTTAACAAAGAAATGAAACATGGATAAATATCAAGAGGAATGAAAAATATTCTAAAGTTACAAAGTGTGCTGAAAATAGATAACATTCGAATCAGGTCATAAATAATTAAAAGCTTAAAATAATTATTACATTAAATTCAAACAATGTAAATATTTTCTACGATAGTAACACTCTTTAAAATTACTCGTATTCATAATTATCATTGAATTCCCTTGCTTAATTAAAATGATTGAAGTATGCCCGTGTCCCTGTGGAGCAAATGAATCTCACATTTGTTTCACTTGTTGCTTTTCTTTACTATAAGTACATAATTAGCTTTCTATTCTCAATAAAATAAGTTTTCAACTCATTCAAGGCACTAAATTGAGGAGATGTGATATTAAATTAAGGTACGTAAATGTTTCATGAAATAAAATATTTTCTGTAGGTTCGTACTTCTATATCGGCAACGAATTCAGCGAAAAAATGTGCATTGTGTGAATATAAATTGCTAGCGGTGTGCCATGGTTTCGGTCGTGGTACATATCAATATCGAATAGCACTCAGAATTTTTCGTGTCAACCTAATCATACCTTAGATTATAGCGTGCAAAGAAAGAAACTCTTCCATTCGCTATTATTAATATAGATAGGCAATAATATATTATGTATTCCATTTTAAACTAATAACTATTATTATATGAAAATAGCAGTGGTTGTTATCAAGATTGTTAAATGATTGATCTATAATAGGTAGTTAATATAACACTTGTGACATGATAAAATCATGATTAATTCCAGCAAAGAAAATCTTAATTCTTTTACAATTGGTATTAGTATGTGCATAATATATATACTTTTGAATAACTGTTAGTTTAAGTAACATTTATTCTAAAATATACATTTTCGCATTGTTAAAAAATGCTCTATCATGCCATATACAACAATAATTACCATACAAAACTTATTTTTTACATATATTCAAAACAACGTACTCGGATTTCACTTTCTCTAATAAAACGGAGATAGTTTACCAGGCGACTAGTTTAAAATTTTTAGAAATTTCAAATAGCAATTTTCGTTTGAAATATTATGTAGGCTTAGAATCTGTTGCTTGAATTATGAAGCCATAAATTCAAACGACTTAATGGTCGTCTTACGAACGAGTCTATTTTTGTATTGATTGGTTGTAATCTTATATATAAAATTCTCGTGTCACAATGTTAGTCTCTATACTCCTCCGAAACGGCTTGACCGATTCCTATGAAATTTGGTAAGCATATTGGGTAGGTCTGAGAATCGGCTAACATCTATTTTTTATCCCGATATTCCTACGGGATACGGACTTACGCGGGTGAAACCGCGGGGCGCAGCTAGTTATTTTATATAAAAATTATATTTAACTAGCAATTATTTTCAATTTTACTAGTGTTAAACATACACCGTGATAGTTACTTAAATATGCATAGCAGATCAAAATTGAAATGACTTTAAGGTGAAACTAACAAAAGTAGAATATTCTAATAAATAACACGAAGGAATCGTCTAAGAGATTATTAAGAAATACTTTTAGCAATTAGATTGAATTATTACAAAGTTGTTTGATATTAGATAGGCACGTTGGTCTCTATGAAGTTGGCTGGTAAATTATCTTTTTGCATCCATAATATGTTCTTCCGTTATGACTGAACGAAGAAAATTATGGTTAAGTTCAACGACTGCTATACCGCAACTATCTAAACTATGTGTAGTTGAAGAGTTTGTTTGTTTGCATCTGCTAATCTCAGCAACTAGTCGTTCGAACTGACAAATTAGTTTTGTGTTAGATAATAGTCTTCTTACTTCTGGAGGATGGCGTGGGTGAAACTAGAATAAACTGATTTTAACCAGTTATGCCCAACTGGTTAAGACCAGTTTATTCTAAGAAATAGATTCAGTAGTAGTTTAAAAAACTAACTTCTTCGTCTTCGCTTCGCCCGGATCGAGACAAAATAAGAAAAAAATTCAATAATATATTCAACCTATAATCTATGCTTGATAGCGATGTAGCTTCGTAATAATATAATAATGTTTAAAATCGATTATGAACTAAACAAACTACGCAAAAGGAAACAATATTACAACTTACAAAAGACTTTTTGCATTGTAGATTTTTCGTTGACGATGTATGAAAATATATGAAATATATGAAAATCTAGAATTTAAATGGGACACAGGACATTATATCAGTAGAAGATCGTAATAATCAAGAAACTAGAAGTAACCGAGTTTAATTTCACTATAATTTTCTTTTTGTTGACATGAAAGCAGTAACCACATTATAATCTCTCTCTCGTCATAAGAAAGTCTGTTGAAACCGAATCCTTAGAATGGGTATAGCATATCATTGAGAATTAGGACAAATTGCCCATGACCTAGTTTATTGAGTTGATATTTATTAATATAATTTATATTTTGTTGTAAAAAACATAATATGTAATAAAACTTTTTAGTTACGATCTTTTTAAGCTAAAGCGAAAGTTATAGTATATAAAATAGAAAAAAAATCCAAACTATAAAAATGTAAATTCTACTGGTAGGTATACTTTGTATACACTACCGGCCCGCCTGGCTTCACCTGCAGTACATTTTTTCCTATCCAAAAGAACCTTTCTTCGTTTTAACAGAAACGTCGAAAAAGAATTAGCCGAATCGGTCGAGCCCTTATGTATAAAGATAATTGGATGCAGTTGTTTGGATATCGCGCGACGCTCTTGCGTACATAATAAATAAATAAATAAAGGTAAGAATGTGATTATTTATATCATACATTAACCAAATTTTCATAACAACGACAGTCAACATTTGAAACTCTTAATAGGTGTCATGATTTTCTAGTAAAATTTTCGTCGAGTACGTGATTAAGTTTGGAGGTAGTTTCTTGTAAAACCGCATATAATATGATTAATGATATCATGGGAGTGTTAATTATTAGAATTGTATAATCACACACATAAAAAACCTAAAAATTAAAAGTAACAGTTAGGAAAGTTCTCTAATTGGCACGTACAGTTAAATGTTTAAAACGTATTATAAAAGTTGTTATCTCTTGATCGCGGTTTAATTGCATATAATAGTTTTACACACTATAAGAATGAAACTTTGTAATACAACCTTACATGATTATCCCTTAGTAACCATAATTCTGACAAATAAATGATCAGTAAATAAGATTATTTTTTGGATTATTCTTGATATCGAAGGTTTTCAGAAAATATATTTTGTGTAGAATTGTTATTTTATAAAACGTTTCATATATTTTGTTTCGATTTTTAGTTGTCAACGATATAAATTAAGGTAATAATGATTATGTTCCAATTTATATTTATTATTATTTTTTCATTTATTATTTATTATTAATGATTCATTAGACAGCAAAGTAAGAAGTAAAATCCTCTTAGAAAGACATATGTAATGGGTCTTATTGATCAATCGAATATTCCCACTTTCTATATAATATGTAGGTAGATAACTTTCTTCGCAAATCGGTCAGCTGACTAGCATTGTCACTACTATCCTCTACCACAATTAATCTTATGAATTCCACTTCCTTATTAAACTGCAATTGCTAGAAATTAAAAATATAAGTTATACAAATGAAATTAAAATGTTTGTATGTTACTTGCAGTTGAATATTAAATTCTTTAGATTGGATAGAATATACTACATATTCCTGATTGATTTCTGACTTTTGAGGAAATGGCTGCAATAATCTCCAAATGAAACCCTAATTTATCTAGAACTTTATTCAATGGCCTAACCTTTATATGGTTTTGTGATAGCACGATTGCGATGTTGCGATGTTCATCATTTGAAATTACTATGAAAACTTTGTAGATATATATATTTGTCACTACTAGTTACAAGTGTTCGTCCCGGTTTCACCCGTGGTACATGTATAGACTATATCACTCAGTGTTGCAAATGCAGCTTCCTAAAGGTGAAAGAATTTTTCAATCGGTTCAACCGATCAAACGTGATGGTGTGACCAAGGTTCCTCTTGGGGATTCATCAGGGAATCATTTATATATAGATAGTAATATAGATTATCTATCATACACTGAAGATTTATATAACTAACTAATCCTCGCTGTTTCTTCCTTATCGCGCGATGTATATGATGTTATATGGCCTTCCTCCTTAAATTGACTATTTAAAACTGAGAGAATTTTTCAAGTAGTTCTAGAATAAAATTGAAAAAAGCAGCAAATATGAAATATAATTGCATTTTTTGACATTGTATTTTAGCTTCAATAGGATTAATTAAGATAGTGATAGTATACAAATCCAGCTGTGTCAAGATATTTCAGGTTTTTATGAAAAACAATCTTAATGCAATCTT
>NC_052110.1:1104914-1117219 GCF_012273895.1 Zerene cesonia
AATTCATCTCAAGATGTGAAGGAGGTGCATTTTATTTGTTTTTAAGATGCAAAAACGTGTGGCACGCAACATTCCTTGCGGCTGACAATTGATGTCGTTTATTGCACAGAACGAAAGTAAAGAGATCTCAATGATTTATTATTGATTTTCATTCATCTAGAATGGTCTAAATGAGCTACGTAAATATTAAATTGGGTTAAGCTTAGAAGTTAAAAACTTTTTAACGGATTTTAAACGCGATTTATTCATTATGTTATTAACCCGTCATATGGTTTAAACTTTAGGAGTTATAGGGTCATTATTTACATAGAGGTGTTTTAAATTAATTTTAACGTCTTGGTAACTATTTTTAAAGTAACTGCATGAGTTGCATTTGTTGTAGGTATTATTGGACGATGAAAAAATATTCTAGTGGTATGAATAAACTTTAAAAATTAGTTTGTAAGGAAAACAAATTGCAAGTTTGTGCATACAAATGAAGTTGTATTCGTTGATGCTAACGCGAAAAACTGCGTTATTACATCTGTTCATATTTTAGTAACATATTAATGTAAAAGTGTTGTACACTGATGCATTAGGCTTGATTCATACAAGTTAAAAACAAATCACAATTTAGAATGTTGACTCAAAGATTCTTGATAATTTTGTAATCTCCGGATTGTTAACAAAAAACTACATATATGTCTCTTTATATATAAAAATTAATTGCCAAATGTTGTTAAGCTTAAAGCGCGGGAACGGTTCGATCAATTCTGCTAAATTTTCTAAAATTTTGTTGTTAAAGCACAAGGAAGGTACATGGAAATACGTACCACAGGTAAATCCGGAGCGGACGGCTATTTAAGTAAATAATTACAATATTTCCTCAGCGGTACGTAATTACTTTCTCATACGATCTACATTCGATCCATAATCCATGAAAGCATTAATTGCGATAGAAATAGCTTCCGTTTATTTTTTGTCGCGTTAGGCTCTATTTAAATCTGTTCATCTGTTGTGCATATTACGATTCCGTGTGCGAACATCCGTAAGAGAAGCATCGTTTGCGAAAATGTAATTTTTATTGACATTTGATTTCCTTGAATGATGACGAATATATTGGAAAGATAAGGATATGATTTATTTTAGTCTTATAGGAATAGGTAATTATTTTTTTAGCCAAGAGTTCTCTCCTCTCCCCTCTCTCGCTGCAAGTGTATATCGCAAAATTACTCCTCTGTATGGTTTATCAATTATTCTGAATGATGCAGAATGTTAAATCTTTGGTTAATATCCCATTATTATATGTTATTTTATTATTTTCTTGACGAATTCGGCCGTAAAAAATATATATATATAATACAACTGCGAGAATGTATTGAAGCTCTATCCTTTGAGCTTCACAGAAAAAATTTAACTTAATAGAAAGTTTTCTAAAGCATTGTGAGTTATATAGCTGTATTTTTAAATATCATATTAAAATAGTAGTATTTTTGTTTCTAAGTTTTTAAGATAATCATGATATTTCAAAGTACAGCTATAATCAATCGCAATCAATTAAATCATCAAAAAAACATCTTAACAAACAATGTTTACGATCATTCAATAACTATTTATTCTATACATAATAATATTAAACTGGAGAGTTCGTTTATTTGTAACGTACACATCTCAGGAACTACTGCAACTATTTCAAAATTTTCACCTTTGAATAAGTACAGGATTCCTGAGTGTTATAGGCTATAAATGTACCACGGGCAATACCGGGGCGGACCGCTAGTATAAATTTATTTGTAAAAAAATTAAATATATTTACTATTATACATACTGATAGTAAAGAAACCATTTTCTTTTTAATTAGTTAACAAAACAGTTATAATTAAAGTATATTTAGACTTCAAACATAAGTTTTCTTTAATTACTGATCAAAAAACAATCAACTCACCACAAACATCCCACAACAGAAAACATCAGTTAACTTCATTATCACTTATAATTATAATATTTAACACAAAACGACTCTAAACGTGTTTTATATAAATGAGACGTGCTCTCTGTTTCGGAGCTCAACGTCAAATGTGCGTGATGAGGAATACCTGGCGTGCGCTTGTCTATGAAAAGCAAGGATTTATACAGAGCTGTTTATTGTAATAAATATTATCATTTTACTTATATAAAAGGAAATGCTGGGTTTCCTTGATGTTTAAATAATATTAACATTGTATTTAGTTTTAATGTGGTTCATTGGAACATACGTGTGTATTTCCGATTCAATATGTTCGATATGTTCCGTTTAAAGTATGATTAACACGACAAAAAATCGTTTATTATTATTTGCATAAGGTTTCGTTTATAATAATTTCACCTCATTTTTTTTGTAATAACCGAAAATGTCAAAATAATTCCAAATTTAAAACAGAGTTTTGATGATTCCAGGAAAACCTAATTTGCATGTATGAAGGCTATTTTAAATACATTTTTATTTGTTCAGTCTAACATGTATATACATTAGATAAAACCTAATACTGTATATTCCTTAATCCTTCAATTAATATAATGGTTTTGGCCAATAAAAAACCCAAGAAAGCATTAGCTTATCATCTCCATATAAGATATTTATTTAGCCGCACAGCGCTCTCACATACACTAATGTATGTT
Source organism: Zerene cesonia (assembly GCF_012273895.1). Classification (NCBI taxonomy): domain Eukaryota; kingdom Metazoa; phylum Arthropoda; class Insecta; order Lepidoptera; family Pieridae; genus Zerene; species Zerene cesonia. Next base: position 1,107,552 of record NC_052110.1, read on the forward strand.
TTATTCAAACAATGAAACTATGAATTATGTTTTAATATTAGGCCTATTACAGTGACACTAGATGATCATTGTCTAAGGAGAATACATAATATTCTATTGCGTTATGTAATAGATACGTGAGAAAGCAGATTGTTGCTTGAATCTTTGATAATACGGTTTGATATTGCAGTGCGATACTCAGTCGAATGATATATTTTAAAGCATTTTTATTTTCTTTATGCACTACCATTTTGTGCTTACAGATTAATAATTAGACAAATGATTAAATCAAGAATCTAACAACAAATTAGCTTATCAATACTGTAGGTATATATAGTCGAGACTCTAGAACTGTAAATATTTTGGGACTGATGGGGATGAAAAATAATAAAAAAATTCTAAAGGTATGCTCAGGTTAAGGTATTATGTTAGTTGTTAGGTATATTAAAGCGACGGAGATACTCAGATAGCCTTATTTTTTATCGAACCGACTTCATGTAATAAGAACGTATGATCATGCGAGTCGAGGCAGGAAAAACACTTGAAGAAATTTCTATATTTTAAATAAAATATAATTATACGACTACAAAAAATGAGGTTTTCAATTTGACTGTAGTTTATTGTTTTTGTGACCTAATTTTTTACTGATTGAACAGGTGCCTTCCGCGGAGTCTCATTTAATAAGTCTATGATTTGAAGGTTTAGCTTTTCAGTTAGAAAATAATTATATAACTTTTTTTTTGTTTGGAGAAGAGAGAGAGAGCTAGGAGGCTAGAGAGTGCTATAGGCTACTTTTCAACGCTGTGAAACATCTGTTTCCCATAGGAGTTTTGTTCAAATACTCGGGCGAACCCACAAACTCAGAGCTAATATTATAATATGTAAAAGAGAATTATTATTTTAATCGTGGCGCGAATTATAACTTCACGGTAATCGCGTATTAGGTACGACTCTTAGAAATTTCATATGCAATGATAGTAAAAGTGACTTAGCAAGTTTTTTATATTAGATATTTAAGTGATATATGAAGGCAATTAAAACAGTAACTTTTATTAATTAGTTAACATATAATTGTTTTCTTAAATTTTCACCTTTTTATTGCGCGAGAGATAATTTATTACTTCAAGAATAAAGAAAGTAACTGTTTAGATTAAAATGTAATTAAAATAGATTATGCATAATTTCTTGATAGATGTAATTTAAACTGTTTGTTTGGTTGGTTAAATGAGTTAATCACAGGAACTTCTAGTAGTCAATTGATAGATGATTGTGTTAAATAGCATATATTTTATGAAGGAAAGCTTATAAGTTTACATCATGCTAAGATCGGAGCGGAACATTCTGTAAAGGTTGCGTTTGGGAGCAGATGAAGTTACGTAGGATAACTAGTAATTTTATATACTAACTAAAATTTAGAAATTTAAGACTTAACGGATTGTAAAACCGTTTTTAAACGGTCTCGGGAAGCCGCAGTCTGCCAACGTTCGCTTTAAAGAGGGTCTTAATAGTATAAAGAATAAATCGCGTAGATCCGTTAAAAAGTGTTTAATTTCTCAAACTCAAACTCAAACGTTTATTCATTCAACTAGACTTCTTATAGAAGCACTTTTGAATCGTCATAACATTATACAGTTATAATATTTCTCGTGGCTCTCGTCCCCGGAGTTCCAAGATAAAAACTATTATATCTTTTCTCGCGTCTCTAACTATCTCTGTACCGATTTTCATCCAGATCGGTTCAGTGGCTTAGGCGTGAAAAGAGACAGAAAGACAGGCAGAGTTACTATAGCATTTACAATTTTGGTAATTAGGGATTTCTCCTTATAGCTTATTTTATATGAACATAAATAATAACTAAAACGATGGTGTATTTTATAAAAATCAAACGTTTGAGCATATAATATTTGTGTACATTATTTATGTTTAAGCACCATCTACAGCAGAAACATACACATGATACGCATATCTGGAGGTATCCACTTTCGCCTTGAAGTGCCTTTAAGCTATAGTAGTTATTACAAAAAATTATAGATGGCGCTATTCAAAAAAATCACTTTAACATTTACTTTTTCACCCATTGCTTTGCCGTAGTAGCTGCAATATTATGTACTTAGTTGATTTTCGAAAAAAAATTACATTGTTTTCGACGTCAAATGCGTATATCGCGTCAACTATTTTATATAAATCCTATTTTTTTTTTTTTTTTTTTTTTTTATGTCATAGCGGGCAACTGAGCTAATTAGGCCTATTTAGAACCCCTATTTAATTTTTAAGGACTTATCCATTGACTCTATAATTTTATGATTAACCACATATTCGTCAATTGCTTTATTTATCCCCCGGTACGGATACCCCTACTTTTTTTGTTTTTAAGTAAAATGTAGGCCATAAGTTGAACCTAAGCACATATAATACTATACCTGCTAGTACTGTATTTTTTTGTCTATCACCACAGAGGAAAGAATTTTAGAAATCAGTCCAGTAGTTTCTGAGGTAATCGTGTTCAAATTAACAAACAAACTCTTCTTGCTAACTGTTCAGCATAACTTATTAGTATAGATTATTTGATTGTGATCGAAGTTGAATTAAAATTTTAAGAAAAAATACACGGTCTACGACTAAATATTTAAAAGTTAAACATTACTTATTTGGTGAACGTTTAGGACCATAAAACACATTATCAGTGGCATGAAAAATTTATTTAATTTTCATTATATTACATCATTATGCTAAACTAAAATAAATACAGAATTTTCATTGTTTACTTGAATAATTATAAATATTAATAATACATAGGTAATTAAAGCGTCTAACCTAGGTTTATTTACAATTTTCAAGGAATAATTTAAATGTTAATTTTTTAGGTGACGTCATATTACAATATAAGTGGAAATTTTCAACAATTATATTTATGCAAGTGAAATGGGATTTCATAAAAAAAAAAAAATTACGCTCTATTTCACTGTCGAGCCACAAAACATGGCTTTTGAAAATAATTAGACAACTGGCCATATTAAATTTGTTTTGTTTTTCTATTGGATTTCTCGTTCCGTTTATATTTCTATCATATTGTGTTTATCCTTTAATTTTACAAAGTAACTTTGACAGTCGGAGTATTTAGCCATCGCATCTACTCCTATAAGATTCCGAGTATACTTGTTAAAACTGCTAAGAATAATTCGACAGATTTATTGTAATAAACACACTTGTGACATTGCAATTAGCAACTGTAAAAATCTAATGATTTAAAATATTTTCATGAATACATAATGTTATGGTTTTTTGGTTCACACTTGCATATCTGCATATCGGATGCAGTAACGTGGTTTAAGAAAATGTGCTATAATTATTGGTCACTATAACTAAATTATGATTAATTTTTTTCGATTTAATAAATAACAAATTCAGTGGAATTTGTAATGGAAGATAAATTCGTTAAATGACTCGATTGATACAAAACTAACGTCGGTTCACCCGTTTTGACGTTTAACGTTTAACGAATATACAATTAGAAGACCATTCGATTATTATATCACGAAAGACGAGGAATTTTATATGATTCTTGTATGTAGAATATTGGTTGTTATTCCTGATTTGCACTCGAAAGTAATTTCTTTTAATAATTTCTCCTTATAAATGCTTATTTCTTTATGTATGTGTACTGTCATGTTATTATGAATTGTGAGGAGAAACAAACAAATGATTTAATATTATTTTCAATATATAAAAAAAAGATCTTGTCATTAATATGATATTTCCTGATTAAATTTTTAGACAAGTTAGTAGTAAGTAGATCGATTAAATGCGTAAATAAGACATCTGTAGGGTATAGTTGTTTGATAAAATTTTCTTCACTGAGCAGAAATCAGTGTTATAGTAAATTGTACTAAAATAAATAAATTACAGAATACATATAGCCTTTTAAAATTCATGTCCTCGTAATATAATATCAATAAATTAAACTACACTTATTTAACGTTGTCAAGATGGAAGAGACCCGGCCGCGCCGTGCCAACACACAGACAGCTCACTGTAGCAATGCAATTGTTCATTATTCATTAATTTATAATTATATAAAATGGTGAAGGCACGCGTGTATGTACAATGTTGCAGCGTTGGCAAGGCGGTGCTTGTGTCCCTATAAATGCTAACAATAGCATTCGATATGGTAGCTTGGTGTTTGATGAAGAATTGAGTAAACATGCCTTTCGCGTGTCTTAAAGATATTTGAAATGATGAAGTGTTATGAAATAATTATCCGTCTTTTATGCGGATAGTTTAATATGTATGGAAATATCTGTTTTTGGTCATTGTTAAAGTATTTATAGGGACGGTACATGCGTTGTTATGATATGTTCGATTACGTTAAGCGCAAAAACTATACTTTATATTTGAGCTATTACTCTTATTTATTTAATACACACATCACTATTATCCTAGAAGCTAAAGCATACAAAATTATATAAAATATTTACATAATATTAACTAAATCGTGTCATTGCGTGGCGAGACAAACGGACGACTACGTTTATTTATATCAAATATAATTAATTACATTTAGTATTTACAATGGATGGACCCTGTTTGAGATGCAACTCTGTTGCTGAAATTGTCTCAAAGTGATTGAATAAAGCGAATTTTGAAAGTGTTATAATTGCAGACTAAAGAAATTAGTAGTAGCTTTTTGAAAAATGTATTTTACATATAAGATTGTTATTAAAATTATAAAAATAAGAGTTGGTTTTATTAAACTTGTTATTGTTTTTGATAGAACATTCATAATTAGACAATTTGAAAAAGTTACTTATAGGTTGTTGTTACACAAAACAAATTTTGGTTAAAACGGTTTTGTTAATAAATGGTATTATTTTATATCAAAATGGAATACAATAAAGAAAAAGTGGCCGTTTAACATGTATGAATAATGAGTTAGAAACGGTGATACATTCTCGTGTACAAGTATTATGATAACGTATTGAAACTGAGTGCTAAAAATGCAATTCCAGCAACAAAATCGTAGGTCAGCCGTCGCAAGCTACTGCGTGGCCTCAGCGGTGTGGTAAGCCGGGTAGCGCCACACCTGCGGCGGCGAGAACTCCGCGGGGGCTTCCTGGGCGCCCGCGCCCCACATGAGCACCGTCTGGCGGGGCTCCAGCCGCTCCTGCACCGCGCCCGCCGCGCCCCCGCCCCCGCCCGCGCCCGCGCCCGCGTCCCCGCCCGGCGCCCCTGCGCCCGGCGAGCGCCGCTCGGGGCCCGCGTACCGGCCCGCGTCCATGTAGTACTCGCGCGACGGCGGCCGGTACGCGGGCGCCACCTCGTAGCCCGGCGGCGCGGGCTCCAGGAACCCGTTCGGCGGGTACGTGTAGTGGTACGACAGCGGCTTGTATTGGTGGAAGAGGTTGTCCGCTGCGAGGAATCTGTCGTCTAACGGAGGTGGCGGGTAGTGCAGCGCTGGAGCGGGCGGATACTCTCCATATGGGGCGGTGTACGCGCCGTTCAGGTTGGTGTAGGCGGCGGCCACAGCGTCCGCCGCTAGGTAGTCGACCGGCGGAGGGGCCGGAGTGCTGGGCATGCGCCGTTTGTTCCGACACGTGGAGAGGAAGTCCCGCAGCTGGGTCTTGTACCGGCGCGCGGCTCGCGGCGGCGTGGTGACGGTCGACTCGCAGCCGGACAGCTGTTCCGTTTCGGAGAAGTACAGGCTCGTCAGGCCGGTGTCGAGGTAGCTCACTTTGAAGTCCATGGTGCGTTTGCCAAGGAGATCCCTGCCTTCTTCCTCCCTGTGGATAGAAGAAGTGCAAACATTGAGCCAGTTTCAATGAGGACATCTTGAAATTGTACTCATATGATATATGATATCTCAAGCATTTTTATATTTATAAGAAATGAAATACCCCTTATACAACGAAATAAACGATCTAACAATATTTCATTGTTTCAATTAGGTACAACTAGCATTCCGCCCGTGGCTTTGCTCGCGTAGTCACGGATAAGATAGACTCGGGGGGTTACCGACAAAATTCCCGTTTCCGTTAGATTTCCGGGATAAAAACTATCCTATGTCCTTTCTCGGGTCTAAAACTATCTCTGTACCAAATTTCAACCTAATCGGTTTAGCCATTCTTGAGTTATAAATAGTGTAACTAACACGACTTTCTTTTATATATATAGATATGGCTGGATTTTTCCTTAACTAATTCTGACATTAATAAAACTTGTATACAAACAACTCAATACTCACATCAAGGGTCTATGCGTGCTGATGACAAAGTCAGGTTTGGAGTTCTTATACACGAGTCGCGAGGAGGTCTGCAGCCACTGCCACTGCCCGTCTTTTGTTTGAAACCGATACGCTATCATTCCTGACGCTCCAGTCTTTAGTACTGAAAACAAGACGGAAGAATAGATGTAGGTTTTTGTAATAGTCATCGATTATATGAACAAATTCTGAGTTTGGAAGTGTTAAAAATGCTTCAGATATGTCTGAATCAGTCATGTGATACTTTTTGTTTTATTTCTGGAGAAACGTGCATAAATATTTATTTTTTTATTTAAATTTCATTCTATTTTGCTTTTAGTTTTTCAGTGAAAAAGTCTATTACAATAGTTAAGAAAATTAAATAGCCATTGATTTCCTCTACGATAAATTGTAGAAATTATGATATTGTTCGCATAGTAATTTCTTGTAAGATTCTAGGTTTCAATGTAGGATACTCACATTCTTGATGAGCACTAGCTACGTAAGCTAGGTCATCGTAATGCACTAAGTCATAGCCTCCCATATTTGCAAGCTCAGCGTCTGTGTATCCTAGAAGCATTTTCCCTCTGTAATAAAAGAGAATAGTTTTAATGATAAGAATGAACACTTTAAAGGTTTTTAAAACTGCGTGATATTTTCTTATCTAAAGAAGTAAAAAAAATAATGGTTTTAACAACATTTGTTAGAAACTTATGTAATTAGAGGCTTATGTAATTCCCTAAATTATATAAATTATATAAAATAATGAAAACGTGGCTATAATGTTTCAATATGAAATTGAATTTGAAATATACAGTAGGTAGTTTATATTTCTTTATTCTATATTCTAAATTTTCTACATCATTGTGAAAGGTGCATCTCACTAATTGACATAAGTTGCCAAGGGCGAAGCCGGGGCCCGTTTTATACTACAAGTCGCAAGTTAAACCAATGATAATATTAAAGTTATATAATATTTCCTATTGTTATTCAAAAAGCCGGAATATTTTCTAATCTAACGCCTTTATTTCACTATAAATAATTCCATTGGACACGGCGTACGTGTTTAACAATTATACATTTTGTATGGGATACGGTATTTTTATTCACTTCGATAGTTAACCATGAGCTTTTGCGGTCGGCCGGTGGTTTTTTGTGGTCAGTGTGGTAATGTACCCATGTCTACGTGGGATTTGGAGTTTTATTAAAAAAATGTTCTCTAACGTATTTGTAATTGCCTGTAAGGCAGGTTGTTGTTTTGATGCTTGTAAAGGTTTTAGGAATTGAAGACACATTAACGTATTGTAAACGCGATTTATTAATTATTTCAATAATATATATATACATATATAGAGCGAAATATTAATAAGATAATTTAGAAATACTTGTATTCATTATTTAAGCCGATATTTCGAGCGCACGCAAAATTTTGACATCGTTTTTTTTTTATTTACAATAACCCAAGGTATCTAAGTGTGCTCCGTAGAATGAAATATTTACTTTTGATACTCGATTCCGTGATAAGAATCACTTGCGTGGCAACTGGATCGATACCACATAAGGTAATCCACAGACTACAAATATCTATGCTAAATTTTATGCAGATACAATTCAAACTATCATTTTGCCAAACTTTCTACTTACGATTAATAGTAAATTAGAATCGTTAAGTAATATTCTACTTACCTTTGGTCCATGGAGACTAGAGAAAGGTCGAGTTTGTGTTTGCTTTTGAACATGACTTCTTTCTGAGGGATTTCCAAGAGACTCGGAGGGCCGAAGGGCGCGCAGATTGCAAATAACGCTAATGGAGGCTCCTCGGTTTTCTTGTTCTGCCCGTGTAATACTTTTATTCTGCCTCGGATGTCTAACCTCTGAAAATGGTGAAATAAAGGTAAGTTCAGGTTAAAATGTCTCAATTAATATTTTATAGATGTATGGAGTGTTATTACACAAAACAGAAATAATAAATTCGATAATCGATAAAACTGATATCGAAAGATAATGGTTTACGAATGACAAACGCATAGCCTGAACGTATAGTCTAACGTTTTTAATATCAAGTTATTAATATCACAGATAACGTAATTCTAGTGTTTAACACATTCAAAACAATACATGGTTTAAAAGTGACAGAAAAAATAGAAAACAATCATAGCAACCTATGTATAAAGGAATCCGAAATCTATATACTTACTAGGAAGCCAGAAGTATTATCTAACAGACATCTAAAGCGTACAGTGAAGCTCCTTTCTAGCAGATGAGCTCGCTCCGGCCGCAGCACATCTTGTAAGGTGAGGTTGCTGACCTCTGGCTGAAGGAAGGAGTTCCACAGCAGTTGCCGCTGCAGCTCCTCTCTGTCTTCAGAATGTACTAGCTCGTAGACGGATTGGTGGACTATGTCTGACTAGAGAATTAAATATAAGTTAAATGTGTTTCAGTTTTGATATAGATCTAAAGAAGCATAGAAAAAGTTAAAATACCATGACGCAAGCAAAATTAAATGTGGTTAATGAATAAAAACTTTTTGATTAATAATGTTGTGATAAGTAGCTAAAGGCTAAAGGCTAATGTAATTCAATGATTATCAATATAGTCAAAATAACAAGATAATTATTTGATAAACCGTTAAAAGACCTATTCATCAGTGTAAAAAGAGCAAGTCATAACTGAACCGTAAATCAATAAAGCATCGATGACCCTAAAATCGATTCGAGACCCGTCATTAAAGAATCATCTGTAACGAAGATGGATATGTTCATTTTCACATTTGTGTTACCTAATGACAACCTTAACCCCACGTGCTACGGCATATTTTGTATTATGGCCCTATAAATTTGAATTTTAACACATCGTATAACAAATTCGTATAAACAGTGTGGATAATGCGCCGACAACAAATGATCCAAGCAGAAAACTAATTGATAATCAATGGGGTTGTGCAAGGCGCAACATTGGGCCCCCTAGTTTTGAACTGACATGTAAATGAATCATGCGCGTACAAAACGTAACCCAAAGGTTATATAGTTAGCAAGGGTACGGTAATGTTTGAATGTGGGTTCGAACATATTGCGATGGCATTAAATGTCAGAGGATGATTTGTTTGGTAATTGCTTTTTGTTCCTCTTTTAGGGGTAATCGTTGCTATGGTAAGAAATATTGTTTTGTTGATATGTTATTTGTTTCTGCGATGCTTTGTTACGTGGTTCATTGGATTATACATTGGTAAAATAGAAGCGTGACGATATCATTAAATGTTCATTTAAGGCTTTGTTAGTTCCATTAATGCTTTGTTTAAATATGGTCAAAGAAAGTTCGAAATATACTATGAATAAACTAGACTCTTTAAATTGAGCACCTGTTTCATAACTTTTATATAATTATGAAAGCTCATATAGTGTGTATGCGATAAAACATATGACATCTGTATATTTCACTTCTAAAAATAATTGTT
>NC_052110.1:1118219-1143616 GCF_012273895.1 Zerene cesonia
AAAGCTCATATAGTGTGTATGTGATAAAACATATGACATCTGTATATTTCACTTCTAAAAATAATTGTTGAATATTAACATTACACAGCTCCGGCCTTATTGGCTAGTAAACTATATGAAAAGTTTCCTAATAGATCCTCATTATTTGATACAAGAGCAGCCGAAATAGAAGCAATTTTAAAACAATGTTGTTATGGTCATTTAAGCGGAGCGGTGAACTATGGCATTAGGGTGTAACGTAGACCGGGTCGATGGTGGCCACCTGGTGAGACAGCTTGGTAATCTACGCGACCCTCGATGCGGAGGGTGGAAATTATAGTAATTTTTAAATAAACTTATTATTTCACTGATCTACAACGTCATATGTTCAGAAGGTGAAGGAAACATGTTTTTCGTCTTTTACACTGCGTATTGTACGTTCGTTTGTAGTTTAATAGAGTATTGGAAGTACTGGTGTTTTACGTACTTGTCAAAAATTAAGAATTATATTATTTTCTTTGTTACTTATATACTAAAATGTATCGAATACAGAGTTAGCACATTCTCAGAGAGCTAAGAAAAATCGGTTTAAATAATATTTCTAACTCAGAAACCTCATTCTATCCTTCGCAATGACTATTTCCAAGCGAAACTTGACAGAACGAGACAATAATTATGTAACAACGACAGCGAGCGTGCTTCATTAATTACTCGCAGTCAATCTAACATTTGTCGCTCATTATTCAATGTCTCAAACGAAATCGATTCAGAATCGATACGGACATTCGAGTTTATTTAGTTTAATCAAAGTGTATATCGATTACTCAGTGGCACGTGCCTGCGTCAGGAAGTAGCAAGTACAGCCGATTTAATGATTTCGAAATCGATTAACTTTTATCGCAACCCACCCCTGTGGAGCGAGCCTGAATAAAGGGGACGCAGATACGACTAATATTAGGAACATTTAAAATTATGCTATTCATATTATAAGTAGTAGTAGTTTTAATTATAATTGAAAAAATAGTCGTTTAATGATATACTTTTAATTTATAGCATTGTTTTACCCATTCATGTTACACAATCAAAAGTTTTCACGTTAGACAATAATGCTATAATGGCTGTATATGAATATTTGCATCCTGGGTTTAGATGTTATCGTGATAAATGAATCAAATTAATATAATTATGGATATACCTTAGCAATTTCCATATTATCATTGTTTCTCTACATTTAAAACCTTAAATGGAAATATGGGTAAACACTAAAGTCTCTGAACACTGGCTAGTTACAATAACGTATTTTATAAGATACGAAGTTCAAATGTTTTCTAGTGGGAATAAAGTGAATGAATATATTGTTAGCTTTCCCGATACCATTGGCCGTATTTATCAGGGCGAGTTTAAGCTGCACGAAGCACGTCTGCCAGCATAATCTTTGCCACTTAATGTTGCAGGTAAAGTAACATTTTTGATTCGACACAAAACAAAAGCAAACCGGGGGTGGATTAAAATTTATACGATTGTGAAATGAAAGTTTTATAGCGGGGGTTGGGAATGGGCCAAAATTGGGGTTTCTTGTGATATTTCATTGCAGGTTTATTAGCTGTAATACAGTGGGTTTAACGACGCTTGATATGCGCTAAGTTTTTTGTCTGGCTCATTATGAATTCGTTAGTCTGTTATCGTAGTTTCGGGAACTATTCAAAGTATTACAATAATTTAATGTTGTCATAATTCAAATGAATACAATGTTATTATTACTGTTTTCTAAACAGAAATGACGATGGGTAATCATAATCATGAGTAAGGGGATGTCAAATAATACTTCCGTCAAGTACAACAAACACACATGTGTCAAAGAAGTCAGAATACATTTTAGAATAGACTAGCTAAGTTCGAAGCAGGCGCATTCTTAATCCTATCCTACTTATATTATAAATGCGAAAGTTTTTAAGGATGTTTGTGTGTTTATTAGTCTTTCACACAAAAACTACTGAACCGATTACAATGAAATTTGGCACGTAGATAGCTAGACAACTGAAATAATATACAGGCTTTTTATCCTGATATTCCTAGGGGATACGGACTTATGTGGATGAAACTGCGGGGCGCAGCTAGTTTATTTCATAAAATATAAACATAATATGCTGTTTCAGCATGAAATCGAAACATTTTAGATTGACATTCGTTGTTTGTAAATAATTTTAGTATAGGTACATAATTCGTTAACTTTTAGTGGCCTAATGTTTTCATTCCTCCGTTTCTATATAACATTATACAAATATATACGTTTATCAGATCCTGTTATTTACGTATAATTTCATTAGCAAACCGAACTTTCGGGTCGACGTTTTACGAACATTATTATTTAACAGTGAAAACGTATTCAAGTACTTATCGTTGTAATTAATATTTTTATAGAGTTCCAAGCTTGCAGTTGGATGGTTGTATTGTTTATTTCCTTGATTAATAATATAGCATTTTCGCGTTTTTCCACATAATTAAGGCGGTCAGGATAATTAATTGGACGTACGGTATACGGAAGTTGAGGTAAGAATGAAGTATGACTTTAATATTAATTAATTAATGGATGTGTGAAAAATCGTGAAATTCAGTTTATATCATGGAATATTATATTTACAGTTAATATAGTGTATATTATCATAAATCACAATCACGAATCTTTGATTTGAACATAATTATTTTATAAACAAATTGACTAGACTAGGCTCGCAGGATAGAAACGGCTTTTCAGGAGGCTGTGTCTCCAATGACAGCATTATCATTAATATAATCTCATCAGTTCACTTTGCTTTAAACATGTATTTGTTGAAAACTTCGATTGCATTTCATAATAAAAACTTTAGCGGTTAAATAAAAACTGTCATTCATTAAGTTACTTAACTTTAGATCTAGAAAAATATAAAACATTTCAATGGAATAAAAATCCGACCAACCTGGTGAAATCCTAAGTAACTTTCGATGCTGTGTGTGGCGAAGAACACCTCTCCTTCACAAGTCAGGATCATAAGGAAGCCATTGAGTGCCTGAAAATAAATATAATTATCTATATTAATGTAAATAAATCGATATTTAATGGTATGATGGTTGCTATTTTCAACATAAAGAGTTTTATGTGTACACTATATATCCTTGTGACCAAGCCCACTGATATTTTAATTTAAATATTTACATAAGAACTTTTGTCTTTTACTTAGATATTTATAGATAGTTTATAAATAATTTTTCATAGCAAACATGTATCATAGTACATACCTACGCTTTACTATATTAAACTTAATATGAGTCGTAAATACGAATATTGATAAATATATGTGTGGAAATATTATGTTTCTAAATTATTAAGTCGTTAATTGTCTTCATATTAAAGCTGAGAACCTAACAAAAGATGTAGTCTGTGTTTTCATTTAGTTTATTTACTGGTATATAGAACTCTGCCTACATTAACCGTTTTCTTTGTATCGTACGACACGGGTTTGAATTATTAGTAATTTATATCGAAAATCGTTCTAACGCAAATTTCAAAGAATCCTATATTATCGCCTACTTTCTGTATTAGTCAAAGAAATGTAGTATTAATCTAAAATATGCTTATTTCTTTTACTTTATGTTAATATATAATATAATAAAAAATAGCAATATGTATTTAAAAATATAATAACTTCGTTTATCTTTGGATAAACTTACAAAATAGTCAATATTTATATAAATATAACAAGGTAGAAACATTAAGACTTTTTAGTTACCACACATTTCGAATACATATATCCCAACAGATTAATAATTTTCTTACATGCCCTCTTAAACGTTACGTATAAATAACACACACTTAAAACAAATAAAGACAAAACTACGCAATTTTAATTGACACCCATTTTCTTTTTTCTTCCCATTCTATAACTTTATTAATCAATCGATCCTTTGTCCTATCCTTTATCCCTTAGATGCTATAATAGAAACTTTAGCTCTTAAACGAGCGATACTGATCGCTTACCATCAAGCGACTGCACCGGCTCGCTTGCCCGCTCTAAAACCCCGTGCCGTATATAACATTGGGCACGCGTCACGGCCGATCGCAAACGTGAAATATCGAGACAGAGGAAGGTTTATTTATAGCTTACAGCGGCTATAGATTTATTGACGATGTATTTATGTACCGGCGCGCGTGTCATTGGCATTGCATGTAATTTGCTACCTGACTTACCAAAAAGTCTTTATGACTTGCTAGCTGCGCCCTGCGGTTTCACCCGCGCAAGTCCGTATCCCGTAAGAATATCGGGATAAAAAGTTGCCTATATGTTATTCTAGTTGTCCAGCTGTCTACGTACCAAATTTCATTGCAATCGGTTCAGTAGCTATTGCGTGAAAGGGCAACAAACACACACACACATCCTCACAAATTTTCGCTTTTATAACTTTTTGGTGTCTTGTTCTGGCGGGAACTGCTGCGATCATTTTTTCGTTTGAGATGTCCTTCAGGATATCATATAATATAAGATTTATATATAGTGTATACTAATATAAAAAAGCGGAAGTTTGTTTGTTTGTTTGAACGCACTAATCTCAGGAACTACTGGTCTGATTTGAAAAATTCTTTCAGGGTTAGATAGCCCATTTTTGAGGAAGGCTATATATGTAGCACGGGCGAAGATGGGACGGACCGCTAGTTTAATATAAAACAATTTTATATGATGTAATTTTCATCGTTTTCAATTAAGCTTTAATTGTATTCAGCTTCATTCTCGATTAAACTGATTTTTTTTCATCTTACTATATCTAGATATCGTAATTCACCGTAATCGGTTCAGCGGTTCAGGCGTGATACGCAAGCTGAAGAGTTTGTTTGTTTGAACGTGATAATCTCAGTAACTATTGGACTAATGGATGGAATTTTGTACAGATATAGTTTAATAAAGGACATCAGTTTTTTATCCTGGAAACTCACGGGAACTATGCGAGGAAAACCGACTGCCTATCTTTATCTTTGAATACTCGAGTAAAAATACGAGCGAAAGCTAGTAACATATATAGGATATTAATTATAAATACACAATTATATATTATATAATTACCTGTAAGAACATTTCACCGTCAGGCATAACGTGGTCGTAGTGTGTGTGATCGCGTCTGTGTGGGTGCAGCTCCTCTTTCTCCTTGTGCATGACAACTGAAAAAGAAATGTCTATTAGTTTTTGGGATTTGAAACGAATTTCGGTAACAACTATGCATTACCAGAAGCTTAATTTCTTAAGCTTCTGGTAATGCATAGTTTTTTGATACTGGATTTGATTGGTTTAAAAAGAAATTAAAGTGAATTCGGCGCCAAAAGTTCGCCATTAAAATTGCTATAATTTTTTTTTTATATCCAGTGGCAAGGGTGCAATGTTTTTTTACCGGTTTAATATATGCAATTTTTTTTAATATTTAATGGCTTGGTTAAGAGACCTTTAAGCCAATTACCGGTTTAATAACTATGTCCATACACATTTTGTTTGGAAAAAAAATAGTAAATAATATTAGAAAATATGTACCACAGAAATTATATATACATAAAACGCTTTGTAATGTAATGAGAATAATAAACTCATATACGCATATATATCACCCCTAGAAGGCGTGGTGAAAGGTGACATTTCCCATCTCTATTGAATTAGGGATTCACCCCTCACAGCATCCCTTCTTATGTAACAAAACGTCAGGCTAAAACTTGCCCATGCTCCGTTGATATAAGGACTAAAATTGTATAAGCGCAAACGACGTTAAAACAGAAGCCAATAGCGCTTGCTTTGTAATAATCTTGTTATAGGTACAAATGTATTTACATTTCCTATTGACTCTCTGTGATCAGGAGGCATTAGTTTAGCATAAACTATATAAATACCATATTATGTACCTACATTATATACTATACTATATATACTACGATACTTAAATAGCTGTTAGCTGCAGGCTGTGTAATGTTATTTTTATTAGTAGTGGTTGCCTATAATTGTGACAGCACTAAGTCTTTGTTTGTAATTTTATAAAACTTTCCATCCATGTTACCCGTGTATGTTGGTGATCCTTAATGTAATAAATAAAATAAATAAATAGATTATGTACTTATTTATAATATTATATTACGATGTTCTATAATTCATAGAAATTATTAACGATTTAAATTGTATTAAATATTACATATTACTTATTATAAACACGCTTTTATTAGCTTCAGCCATAAGTTTATATGTAACCGACTCCTTTAGACTCGATTTTGAACCACTTTCTACGGACACATATGAATTAAACTTCGATCGATCATGGATCATTGACAATGAAATCATTTGATGATTTTGTCCTCATATCCTGACCGCAAGCATTAAATAATTTCCTTACGTATATACTCTGTAAAAGAGCGAGTTAGACAATTTTTTAGTTTTTTTTTTATTTATTTATTTATAATGCTTTATTTGTACAAACTTAGAAAGAACCAACAAGAACACAGTAAACAGAAAAAAAAGACATTGTTTGTACAAGAGGCGGCCTTATTGCTTAACAGCAATCTCTGCCAGGCAACCTGGTAGAAAAAGAAGTGTACGAATTGATTCTGTTATTAAAAAATGTTTATTAGTTTTTTTAACTATGCTTATTTATATTTTCAGTGGGTCAACGATAAATTGAAATATAAAATAGTTAAATATTAATTAATATTCATTAATGAAAGTTTTATTAAGCATCTCTTCACAGATATTCTATAGCAAAGACATTGTTTAATATTCGACCATGACCATGCATCTAACTTCACTTAGTTATTAATGATCATATTTACCAACTGTCTACCTCAATTGGTCTTCTACTTCTATGAAAGTCTATAATTCTAACATTTAAACCCTTAATTTTATTTATGTCTGAAAATTTCCAGCTACAAACATATCATAATTCCAAAAAAATATGTAAATTAAAAGTTCTTAAAACAACGTTAAAGTAATTCATAAAATTGCCCGCGAAAATTAACGAAATTCCGTGACTTCCCGCCATTTATCATAAGCACAGATTAAATAAAATTTGTCCTGTCAATATTAATCGGAGTGAAAATCAAAATGTCCGAGTTGTTTGAAATGGCGATCGGTGTAATTTAAGTTTTCGCTTTCGGGTTCACAAATAAAGGATAGTGTTTGCCGATCCAACGGCCAATTACCGGCATACGTGGGACTCACCATGTGCGGCTAGTGACGCCAGCCATTGTATCGATATTTTCTACTTTCCATAGATAAGTATCGATATCGATAAATTCTTCTATTTCTATTTAATTTAGGAATTTGGATATGATCTTTAACTGTATGTGATGTGTAGGTAGTATTTGGTATTTGATAGGACATTTAAATATAAAATTAATTGACTCTTAATAGGCGAAGCATGCTCATGGAATTGTATGACATAGAACTGAAATTTATTCAAAATGTTTTAAATAAATTTCTATAAATACGCGATATAATAGGACAAAGTAAAACTGAATAAAAATCAAGCAACATTTCGTTTTCAATTAGATTCTACTACTACTAACAAAAATTAATACCAACAACAGATACTATTAAAGCAGATAAAGCAGACAAAAAATAATACATGCCGATATAAAAAAACAGTATGTTAAGAAGGACGGTAAATATTATTTTAGTATAAATAAAATTATATCTAAGAAACCTTTTCCGATACTCAAAAAAGATAAACACCAGCTACGATTTTCTATCAATTTTAATCTCAATTTTATAAACGTCGGTATTTTAATAGATTTATTACTCTCCTTCGATCAAGATAATCCGTTCGATGTATCGATAACGACGGCACGTCACTATACGTTGGTCTTATCACCCATTATAATCGTCATTATAGCACTATCGACGTTTTTTCAAATTGAATATTAAATCTACTGTTATCTTCTGAACATTTAAAAGGAGATTGCAATTTATGGAGTTGCGTATCAATTATTTATTAGCGATTAAGGCGCGTGTTTAAAGAAAACACTGAAAACTGTATTTATTCCATTTTTTATATTTATTCCCTTGCAAAAAATAAATAAAACAATCACTAGAGTTTCAACATGAAGTATCTTTTAGAAATTAAAGACTTTTAAACGGATTTTAAACGCGATTTATTCATATTATTAACCCGATGTTCCGAACACTCTATAGCGAGCGTGTTCACGGGGAGACCCGGGGTCTTATAAATATATAATATTCGCGTAAAATCAAACACAAAAAAATACTATGAACTATTTTCTTAAACTTAACGCTCGAATTAGTTCAAAAATAACCAAAAAATCTAATAAATAAATGTTATATGAATGATTCCGTGCCTTTAGTTTCAGATAAAGCAAAAAATACATAAAAATCGAAAGAAGCGATCGTCTTTAAATATCCGGCATTCTAAACCAAACTAATCACTGTTAGCGTATCTAATTAATTAGAAATTAGTCTCATAGTGGCATTACATGGTCTTGTAGACAACGACAATGTATTGTATATGTACACATTTCGCACGCACAAGAATATATTAACATAGCGTATATGATATCTTTGATTGACGCAAACAACGTTTTTGCGAAGTTAAGAATGTCTAGAATTAATACATCTTGAGAACGCCTAATTTCACATCAGCTGCGTTGTGGTGTTTTGGTTAACGAAGCGCTGAATTTGACTTTTTGCGGGAAAATATGTATAAGGTTAGAGCGTCGCATCTGCGATGTGTTTGAAGACTTGGATGATAATAAGGGACTTCCTGAACCATCCGAAAATATAACATGCATAGGATTGAAAGTTTTTAAAGTGTATTTTATTCAGTAGATGATATGTTGATGCACGTTAATCCAGTTCGCTAATATAACAGTATTAAAGCATTAAGTAATGTAATAAATGCAATTATTTGCTACGTAACTATGACACTGGGTATGCAGAAATTTGACAATCATGAAACTAAAAGATGTTTTTCACTGCTTTTAACCGACATTCTCAAAAAAGTGAAGTTCTCAATCCGACTGTATTTTTTGGTTGTATTACTGGAAAATTCCGTGGGTTTTCAATTTGTGACGATGATTGATGATTCCGATTGAAGTGTTTGTTCACACAAACAAACACTTCAATCGGTATGATATGAAATTGTCATTTGGTCCCATTTTAGAATCTAAGTGTGTAAGAAGTGATTTATTATTTGCTAAGCCATCCGATATATAATATATATCTTTCAACAATAATCTTTTCTCGTAAATAAAGATTCCACTTAAATTAACTCAATATATTAATATTCGATTATTGTCCGAACAAAGCGGTTTTAATTCATAAGTAATTTACCTCTTTATTTTAATGTGCAGTTAAATGTTTTTGTTTTATATGTTGAGGTAATTAATTTATGCTTTTAGGTCATTACATGAGCGCGAGCAGCTTTTTCTGTGCTGTAAATGCAATTTGTTCGGAGTGTGAGTTTTCTACGGAGGTAATTACTTTCAAGGAACTGTAATCTTTGTTAGAAACATGTGAAATTTTTAACTCGAAGGCGCTAATTTTATAAATTGTTAGCTTAATTATATTAGGTTGCATTTTTTATAAGAATTGTGGGTAATATGAATGTTTGAGCTTATACTTTCATACTACCCGCGTTGTTTGGTATATTCTATTTGCTGTATTATCACAATGTTTTATTATAATTATTATTGCTTTAATAGGGTTTTGCTTTTACATTTCTTTTGTTTTGTACTTTGATTTGCTTAATTCCAATTTAATGTTCTTTTGAGCGGTTTGTTATGTGGTTGATTTTCAAAATTGACAAAAAAGATTGTGAAATATTCAGGCCTCGTTTTATATCAAGTAAGTGTGCTATTTTATTGTCAGTGTCTTATGAAGTTTTGTTATCAAATTTGCGTGTGCGTTAGCAATTTATTTAACTCAGATTTATGTATATGATTTATCTCGTAAAGAAACGTCTTACGTCACAATTGGTCAAGTGCGAGTCGGACACAAGACACTAAGGGTACAGATTAGATAAAGAGCAACTGCAAAAAACTTATCACCCATCCAACTTATGACTGTGCCAACCGTTGCTTAACCGCAATTTATAATAATTTTTCGTCTATTAGACATAGCAACAGAAATACATCAACTCCGACAATTTCAACTGTCTAAATATCGGAAATATTATACAAACAAACTTCTCATTGCTCTACAAGGAGAACAATTTATCATTAACTATTATTTATTGTAGTTATCTGCTTATGGCAACATTGTTAAGTGCCTTAAATCCATATTTGTAGTAATACATTGTATTTATATAACGTGAATAAAATTTAGGAAAACAGCTGTTTTTGTAACATTATTTTAACTTAAATAAAAATGTCCCGTCATATGCTCGCAACTTGTTTATATTTACAAAAATTAAATTTTACATAACATTCGTAGTTTTCTTAGAAAATATTTCTGTTTTCTGAAGGTTTGAATGCAGAATCCTTGACTTATCTAGTCTCCATTGTTATTATAGGGCCAAATATATTATTCGATATTTTTTCCCGAATATAGTGTTTGTTATATTTTCATACCACGTTAAGCTTTTTAAATGTGTACTTATGTGACATTATCAGCATACTATGAAACCTAAATGAACAAAGGATTGATTGATTTTGATTAAGGACATCTAAATATACTTATAATACGCAAACTTTTTTTTTTAATGTCACAGTCGGCAATGGAGCTGGTGGGACGCCTGATGGTAAGCGCTACCACCGCCCATGAACATTTGTAGAGGCGTAAAGTCAATTACAGACCTTACGCCTCTACAAATGGATTGCCGACTTTAAATTGGGAATTGATTAAGAAAGGATTGGCGAGAGGAATAAAGGAAAGGACTGGGAAGAGGAAGGAAAAGGATATGGGCCTCCGACTCCCCCACTAACCAAACGAAAACACAGCAGAATGCTATTTCACGCCGGTCTTCTGTGGGGGTGTGGTACTTCCCCGGTGCGAGCTGGCCCAATTCGTGCCGAAGCGTGCTCGACTACCACATACGTGACTTATTACATACTTGATTGACTAATTAGTCTATCAACATGCAGACCAAGCTACTGGACCGATCGGGATAAAATTTGGCATCGAGAAAGGATTTGACAAATTCTCCACCAAAGGGGATATACATATATTTTATGAAACATCTTAATTTCACAAGAAATTTCTTCGACTCACGGGCGTGGCGGCGCGCGGAATGTCAGTACATAATATTAAAAGAGACTTTCACGAGGAAAAATCTATAAAACATTTTCACATAACGTCACATAGTCCTTCGATTGTACCATAAAGCTTACATAAATACCCCATTATTTCTTTCTCCTTACACTCGCAATCTTAACTGCTATTACTTTATAGGTCTGCGTCACGCAGATCTAGTTAAATAGTGCCGCCATTTATATAAATTGTTGAATACTAATTGTATATAATAATTGAATAGCTGTTGGTTCTATGTGATGCAATTGTCAGGATATTTTTAGGTTATGTATTTATGCTAAGCGGCCGCAATTATACTAAAAATAGTTGTTGAAGTTGTACTGAGGAAGGATTATGTATTTTGTTTGAATATATCATGTTTGAAGTATTACTTTGACAAACCTGTCGATTATGGTCTTTGTGGGTTATGATGGTGGATAAAAGTTATCAGAATTTGTTGAAATATGAATATTTGTTGATTTTTCATATTAACTATCCAGTTTATAAAAGCTTTTTACTGACATCGTCTGAAATGTCTGAAAATATGATAACTTGTGTACAAACACTAAAAACACGTTTACGCACTTCATTTCTGAACGTTGTTTGACCACAGACTATAACCCTAACGAGCTAACAAAAAGTATAATGGAATTTTTTTATTTCGCCTCGCTGGTCAAGGGTGATATACCATGACGCGTGCCATACTGTAAAACGGTTGGTAACAGCTGTTCGAAATACGTTTTTAATTATTGTCGAATATGCTTTTTTTGTTTTCGGCCAGTTTATAAGTTGGCACCTTTTTGGTAGTTTATGGTTCTATAGCTTAAGGCCTGTTTTGTAGTAAAAATTTAAGTAAAATCATTGTATTAAATGTTGTTTGACTGGTTAGCTTAGTTGACAGTTTCTTGTTTTCACAAAACAAATTGATTACAATTGATTTATTCGTGTCCAAGTTTAATTTACATTTATGAATAAATGAATAATTAATCGGCATTGAAGCGTTCATTTATAAATGTATTTTTCTGATAAATATGGATGTTCTCTTATATTATATATAAGCATATCTTAATAAAAAGAATTATATTTAATTATTATTTTATTAATGAAACTTTCTAAAGAAATAATGTTTATTTTGTTACTTTAAAATTGATTTACATATTGCATTTATACGAACATGGTATATATCACCTTAATACGTAAGTATAATTTTTAAAGGTTTATATTTGCATGTTGTTTAAACGATAGGAATTTTAAATGAATTAGTCTATTGGTAATTAATTTATTTATTTTGAGTTTGCTTATTATATTTATTTTTATTTTTTTAAGAATGTATGTTGCAGCCGTATACTGCGTTCTTAAACAAATAGAAAGGAAATTCTCAAGGGAATAAAATGTTTCGACTCCGTTAAATATCACCTATCTCTATAAACAAAACTCACATATATTGTTATTTTCCGACACGAAAGAGATAAACACATACACTTTCGCATTTATAATATTAGTAGGATAGGAAGTAGGATAGTAGGTAAAGGTAATGACTTCATAATGCAATGATTTATTTACATTCGGCAATACCCATAGTCCGTTTTATAAAATAATTTCTTAAATTTTCTGTAACGACTAAAATGTTTAATCAATAATTACGTTAGGCAACACCCACAATGTAATCTGTGGTCAAACTCAAAGTTCCAAATTTATACTCTGTGGTACGTCATCGTGACTATTTTTAATCTGTATCACGACACGCGAGCGTGCTTGTTCGCGCGCGATGTCAACACTGCTTAATGCCCGCCGGCACCACAAACGCTAGCAGTCACCTAATTAGACATTCAAGGGTCAGGTCTTGGCGAACGATGTTTGATAAGTACGTATTGATTAAGTGGCCGTAAGTCTTTTGGGGTAACATTCAACATTTGGTTTATAATTATGGTTATAGCTACATTACGTTATATCACTGGTTTTAGCTAAAACTGTGTTACATGATGAGGCAATGTATATTAACTGGAATTCTATATACAACTGTTTTCTATTGAGAAGTTAGTACAAAAACCTGGATGCGTTATAAAGACAGAAGGACTGAACTGATAACCGACCCATAATGGGTAACCCTTCGGGCGAAACGAGACATCTGGTCAAATTTATGTCGTAATCGTTTTGAGCATCGTTTTTAATATTGATTAGCTTTTAACTAAACATTCTCTGTAATAAAAAGCACAATATAATTTTAAAAAGACGTCTTTGAGTAATGACTACGTTGTGACAACAACATGTACAGATACAGATAATAATGGTTTTAAGAAGTAAGATATAGAATGTAACACGAGTAATAATTAACAATTATCTGCTTCATAATTGAAAGTACAATTATTTTGTACAATGTACAGAAAATGAAAATAAAGTCAGATACATAATCAATACAATACAAAGCGAGGTAAATAAATCCTACAGTGTGTTTGTTGCTCTTTCACGCAAAAACTACTGAACCGATTGCAGTGAAATTTGGTACGTAGATAGCTGGACAACTGGAATAACATATAAACATCTTTCATCTTTTTATCCCGATATTCCTACGGGATATGGACTTACGCGGGTGAAACCGCGGGGCGCAGCTATTACATATGCGATCGCCTGAACAGAACTGACCATGGTGTCATTCTGTTGACAAGAAACTCGCATAAGGATCCATTTTATATTTTCTTCAATTTACACACTTTATAAATTTCATATGAATCGATCCGGCGGTTCTTCTTTGGATATACAACATAACATTTGATAATCCTTTTTGTATATATGTATAATATGACCTCATTATAAGTTTATTTATTTTTCTGCAGTTTATAGGTATATTTAACAGATTTTATTTCTAAAAACCTTAATTTTTGCACACCCTCCTCTTCTTAAATGTTTCTCTTTTTATTTTATATGATAGTCTGGAAGAGATCGCTAACTAGCGATAAGACCGCCCGTTGTGCATATTCTCATTTTTTTGTGTTTTATCTATTTTTTTCTGTGAATTTTTGTGTGCAATAAAGTATTATCTATCTTATCTATTTATACAATACAGTTTTCGATATGCTATGGATTCATAGATTCAGACTTAACAATACATAAATATTCACCTTTACTACACCTCATAATCCCATTTCAAAACCATGTAACTATTTAGTATATTTGATTTACAATCAAATATAATGACACCGGTGCCCTGTGAGCCACTAATTTCAAAAGTAAACAAATCTGTAAAAAAACCCAATACTGAATAAATCAAGTGCAAATGATGTCTTTATACTCTGCATTTTACGCTTAACACGACAGAGACGGACGCAACTAGATAGAACGGATCCATACGTGTGACAGAGACAGCGCTATTTTCTTATTTCGTATTAATTAAGGTGCGTACGGGCACTAAATCATTGGTTGTCGACGCTCCCTGTGGGAATCCATGAGAGTTATAGGATCCTTTATTCTAAATTTACAATTACAATTTTGTAAGTATTTTGAATATTTCAAATTTTAAGCGGCTAGTATTGCTCTCCAGAGTGTCGTTTTGTTTGTTTGTTCTTGTTCAACTCTGTAATCATGATTGGTATTCGAATTCTCTGTATTTCTTCTAATGACATGTACAAGAACATTAGTTGTAATATAATTATATTTCATTGTTTATTTAATGTAACACACTAAATTTTTCTATTAATAATTCTTTAATTTTTAATCACACTTGACTTTATAATGTTGTAATTTCCTGTAATTAAAGGTACGGAAAACCATGTATACGTAGCAAGCTTTACAAAAATGTTATCTGTATTCTTTGTTGGAAATTCTTTATTAATAAATAAACTGTATGTAAGAATAATCGTCAAAAATAATATAGCTTGGTGATTTTTAAGTAATTGAATTATTCCGAAACATAACGATCTAAATATTTTTAAAGGGCATACGTTGATGCACCTGGCGTATAAAAAACTCTTTTAATCATTTAATGATAATACGTCCTTTTATGGCGACATTAGATACATTTACACGATTAAATGTATCTAGGAATGAATAAAAATATATTCAAATCAGTATGTCTGTTTTTACAAAGCAAAATATAGCAAATCTTCATATTTACATGTTTCATATTAATCACCATTGGTATTCAGCAAAAAGTTTCAACACGTAAATTCTATAACGCTTCAATTACCAGTTTACAGACAATAGTAATGCATTAAACAAACTAATTATACACGTCATACGTTCCGTTCATCAGAATAGATTATCTATGCGGTTGCGCCAACTGTCATGAAGTGTCAGTTGTGTGAAACGAAACGTCACGGGCGCGGTAATCGCGAGATTGGCTCACTTGATATCGGACTGTCATACCGAGCGGACATGTGGGGAGTTAATGTGATATTATGCTAATTCTGCAATATGTTTTACGTTAGTTTTTATTAGACGTTTATAGCTTAGACAAGATGGTTAATTAAAATAGCAACTGTGTGACAGGTTTCGAATGTTTTTGCGCAATGCAATACGTGGTTTATAGTCACTAGAATATTGTTTTATAGCTCTATAATAATTTATCCGCATTACGTCTGGATAAAATTTAGTAAAGTAACTTTAGGACTAGCTAAAACATAACAGGAATAAACCACATAAACAATCCTCTGAAAGGCTCGTGAAATATTAAATATCTGTTTAATATCGAACGTGATGAAACAAAAAGGATCGAGTAATTAATTAAAAAGAAGTGGCCGGGAGAAATATTTCGCTGCGCGAGATTGCGTCGGTCCATTTAATTGATACGGAGGAGAGGAATCCCACTGAAGAAACGGTCGTTAGCTTATCACAATACTGATTTCACACCGTATGTGCTATATGTCGGGGTTACATGGCGGTGTAGTTGCGCTTTTGTACAAGCATTACTTGGGAACGACTTAAATTCAAAGCTTCAACTCTATTTTTTTATAAGAAGACTTCTCTTATAATATTCATACTTGAGAATTGGTTACAACCGATTCCTAAAGTCTCCGGGAATTTCATTAGTGTCGCGTTTCAACAAATCATTTAACAGTTTTTCATTTCGTTACAATCTAGTCTATAAAAAATCGATTTATTGTCGTACTCGGTCACTAAAAGTATATCACAACGAATAAATGTAACTATTTACAAAAAAAATAATAATAAACCGTTTGTTTGTTCTAATCTTTATATATTTTTAACGAAGCGTATACAATAATTATTATTAATAGATCAATTGAACGAGGTTAACAATTATGAACAGACAGGCCTTGCACTACAAAAGTTGAACTAATTAGTTTTGTATTATGTTGAAATAAACATTCAAAGTACTTAATAAATAACGGTAATGTTAATAAGTAAATATAAGCAAAAAGTAATGATATGGTTGAGCTACATTGTAGGTACTTCTTTGAACTCCTATCACTGATAATAAATTCCGAAGAAATCATTTTTAAATCTTGTAATAATCATTATGACTGTTATTCAATTCTCATAACATTTTGGTAGATGTAATATCACCTTAATAATTACAACGTTGTAAGTTTCATCGCCATGTAACCCCAGCAAGTACAACAGAAGTCCTGGCCGGGTCACGCGTCTCGTAAAAACAAAATAAAAAATATTGCATTAACACAAGTTAAAAGTTTTTTGTGTTCGCTTTATTCCTCACGGATATATACTGATTTGCTTTATGCTTGTTTTAAATGGCTTATTTTTCACTTCGCATTGCAATTGCGTTTATTTTATTCAAATTGATGTGTCAGACGTTTTGAGAGGTTGGTATTGATGTTGTTTGTTAAAAATTGTTGCGCAATTGTATAGAAATGAAGCATTTTGTGGCCTGTATTATTGATTACAACTTATCTGGACCCCAGTTTTGTTGTAAAGGGGTTAGTTTGTACATTAAATTTTCGAGAATTCCTTTGTTTTAAACTAGAGAAATATTAAATAGATGCAATGATGGATAGTTTATAAAATTGCGCGTGAAGTAAGAACCTTTCTTAAATTGATTGTTAAGTAATAAATTTATAATGTTTTGCGCGAAGTAAAAGCTCACGCGCTGAATATTAATACAGAAATAATTATTGAAATATATTTTAGCTTGACAATTTCAACAACCGGTGCAGATAATTTAAAATTGCCGCAAATATTCTTGCAAGGTGCGACATTATTCCCTTTTGTTAATCGGCAAAATATTGGTCATTTATTCATATTTTGTACGTTTAATTGTGTAGTTACACTGTTTACGAAAAGGGCGATACAATTTATATGTTTTCTAGAATCATCTATAAGAGGATTTAGCTTTCAGTACCTACTACATAATTTTCTATTTTTACTGAGGTAGATACAAAATTTTTTGCTCTGCGCAATCCAGCTGGCATTTTTCTGTTTTTTTTTTCACATTTTTATCATAATATAAATATGAAAAATACTTACATTTTAAGAAATACTTACTCGCAATAAGTTTACAATGAATTAAATTATGATAAAAGCATCAAAAATTCTAATGTAGTAGGACAAATTGGATATAATCAATTTCGTTTCGTTGATATAATGCACTAAATCGGCTTTTGGATCCGTTAAAAGTTTTTGCGATCAACGTGTAACTCTCATATAAATTTGAAAGCAAAAATGACTCGATAATATATTCTAGGAACATCCTTTTTTAACCTAACGCAATTTCTTATTTCTTCGTATGAGTTGTAGAATGGTATTGATGAAATTCAATCGAAATAAAACAATATTTTATGTGGACATTGAAACAAGGGCAAAAGATATCGGATGCGTACGCGTATCTGTCGTAAAGATCGGGTGATACACACGCGTGTTAAGAATAAGGAGTATGGAAACATTACCTAAGGCTATATTTGGTAGAAAATAATTCAGGAATAATGTTTTAGTCAGTTTATTGGACACTAGCTGCGCCCCGCGGTTTCACCCGCGTAAGTCCGTATCCCGTACGAATATAGGGATAAAAAGTTGCCTATATGTTATTCCAGTTGTCCAGCTGTCTACGTACCAAATTTCATTGCAATCGGTTCAGCAGTTTTTCAGAAAGAGTAACAAACACACACACATTCTTACACATACATCCACACAAACTTTCGTATTTACAATATTAGTAGGATAGTAGGATAGGATAATATAGCCAATATTCATACCTTATATACGTAGCATCACCTATTAGGATAATTAATTCTTACTTTTTATTAATAAATTCGATTAACCAGATTTTTAAATAAACAAATTCCTAAAACCTACTTGAATAAATATAACATTTATAATATTTGCTCTCGAACCTTCCACTCTGTAGCTCGTGTAAGGTGCGAAATGAAAATAACTTTTAGCGTTGTGGGTCATAAATCAGAATCATGAGAGAGCTCAATTAAACCTCCCTCTATCTGATGTACTCCCGTAACGGAAGGTGGCTTTGCCTTTTTGTGTTTTTAATCTGTGTCACTTTGGAACGCTCATTAAGGGACGCGGTGTGTTGAATGAGTTTTTAGTTTTTACAATATATAATCGATAAAGAAGAGAGCTATAGACTCATATCGTTCAACTCTATGCCTAGTATCTTAGAGATTTCGTATATAAGTAAAAGGCCTATGTGATTAGTAGAGACCATACATATCTGAATATCGCCAAAATTCGTTTCTAAGGACAATGGGAAACTATTATTAAAGTATTGCATTGTCATCGGTCCTTGATAGGTATGCAAATTATCAAATTAATCAGATTTCTGGTAATTGGTGAAAATTATGTTCAAAGATTCCATTAGACACATACATAGATACAGGCTAAGGCAAAAAAGCGTGTTAAAAAAGCAAGAAAAGTCAGAATAAAATTCAATACATTGAATGGTAATGAAATGTTATTGCCTCGAACAGCATGGAATGCGTGTTAGAACATAAAATAATCATTATAATCCTTTAAAATCCACCTAAAAGTATAATATTAATAACAATTAAAATAAAGTTTTACGAACAATCGATTGAACGATTTTAGTACGATACGGTTTCGATTACGTATAACTTTCGGCTATTAACATCGATTTACATGAATGTATCGGAACGTCGTAACACATAAGACATTGCAATCGAATTTCACTTTTATTGCGTTTGAGAAAAGTGTATATTAGAGAAATGGTCGCGCGAGATTGGGTACGTCGTGCAGTCGTCAAAATTCGGCTCGTGCGGCCAATCAATTATGATCAAAATCGATTCACTCGATTGAATCGATAATAGCGCGTGAGGCAGGTGCTTTGCAATCGAATTATCATCGAATATGACTGTATAATTAGTACGAAATTGTACTCTTTAGCACTGCGCACTGTTTTTGCTTTCAAAAGTGTCTGCAGATGTTGGGGACGATTTCTTATATGAATCAAGATTGCATTTTTTGATTGAAGGTATTAATTAACGTATAATTAAGATAATACAGATTAAAAGGAACTTGGAAGTTTTGTTTATAATTATTCTGTATTAATGTAAACTGTTTGTAATAAATATATCAAATAGTTGATAAGTTTAATGTTTAAGTATAATGTTTTTTTCTTTCCTTTTTTGCGTATCTTATTCAATCACAAACATCTTAACACATTTATTATATCATAGATATTGAATTTACGGTCCAATGGAATGATAATTAACAAATTCATATATCATGTTAACTATAGTATGGTCATTTACATAGAGTGAGTACAAACAAGGGCAGAGAGCCTCGAGGTACAGACAGCAACATAAATAACTACAATATGAAGATGTCAAACGGGTAATGAAACGTCATTGATTGCGTTGCTGACCGTAAATCCAAGGGCGAGCGATTTTAAATCTTGCTGATTGTACCGATGTTTATGTTTGTTTGAAAACTAGGAGTTATCTTGTTGTACAGTTTGAATGTTTGTTTTGTATTATGTTATAATATTTAAAATTACATGTTGGACGATTATAACGTGTCATTTTCTGCTTGGTTCTCGTTAACTAGACAGTGTTGAGTATGATTGTTCATTTTATGAATCGGTTCTTAATCCATATAATGACCAGATGAAATAAAATCATCATCATCGTCATCATCAGCCTATACACGGTCCCACTGCTGAGACAAAGGCCTATATAGTTAAGGCCACAATTCCGTCGTGGAAGGCCTATGTCTCAAATAAAAATAACATAAATTGGTAATTTCTTGTTTCTATTTACCACGTATTACACATTTTAAATGAAAAAAAAAACATTTTAAAGAATTTCTCTTTAAGCATCCCGAGAAACAATATTTATATAAATTTTTAATAAACATTTCTAGATACTATTTATAGCTGTACGGCTACATATTATGTAAATTAAAAATGTATGTTCTTTAGACATAACACACACACACATTTTATTCTATTTATTGTTTAGATATAGATAAGCAAGTGCACAAATATAAGATAAAACTGAACGAGTTGTGGATTGTGTTATATAAATGTACTATAATAAAATAAACTGTTGAATATTGTTAATAATGAGTATAAACAACATTTTTAATTGGTGATTGCGTTTGGAAATATTCCAATAATATTATTTTATGTGGGCACTGGCCATGTTACAAACTGTTCTGAATTCACGGATAAAAAAAAATAGAAAAGTGTGTATGTGGAATTCTAGTCCGATCGGAAATTTTTATCGAAACATGTGTAAATCCTGTGTTTTTTAATAGTCTCAATAATAAGTAAAAGGGAGATGTATCGTAAGGGTGTGCGTTTTAATAAGACTATATTGCAATATAGTCTTATTTGTTCTCTAACAATTGAACTTAAATGTATGTATCTTCAAACCTTCGATAAAAATTTGGACGCAGTGTATCTAGATCAAACTTTACACGCAATAAGAAAGCACCTTTCCACGATTATCACAATTATGCTAACCGTACACATACAAGTACATAATCACTCCGGTTATTTCCGGTTTAAACCGGTTTCGCGTTATCAATTGCATAAAATGCAAGGCCCGGTGCCGGCGAAATCCAATAGCTAATATTCGCGTACAATTTAAAAAAAATTCCAGCATTTAACTTCTACGGCAGATGTCCGACATCGTTGCAATGTGAAGTGAACGCAATTCCGCAATAAATAAGATTGATTTTTTGTCTGACGGTACCTACTGCTTGTAATTAATAAGGGGCAATTTTTAATTGAAGCACACGATTACCTGGTATTATGGATTTTAACGAATATGTATGGGTAGTACTTATATGGGATGAGTTATTGCAATGTATCTTGTCATATGTAGCCATTTTTGAAATGTATTACGTCTGTGTTTTTGTTTTTGGTTTATTTTATATTCTTTGATAACGACGTCGTTTAACCTATTAAGTAAAAGATAAATAAATTGTACCTACGTACAAAATTATTAAATAGATGATTTATCAATTTGAGAGTAAGGCTAGGCAGGCTCGTTTCGAAATTTCTTTTGAATATTGTGTAAGGGATTAAATATTATTTTTTCTTAAGTCACGCCGTTATATGTTAACTTACCAATACAAGCAATACATCCTGGTTTCCTTATTATTCTATTTTCCTTAAATTCTTGATATGATTGATAGTTATTATTATTTTTTGTAATATTGAATATTTTGATAATAAAACAAATTTTATCTTGTTTTATTGCAAAATCAGCGTTTTTAATCGTCTCTCCGAAACACGAAGGAGCTTTTCGTTTCAACTGTACTGTTTTTGGGTTTATTTGTTTATCAAAAAACAATAAACAATAATTTATATATCAAAAAATTATTTATTAGTTGATTATTTAAAACGATTGATGATTATTTTGTTGTGAAATACAATGATATTAAAATTTTAAATATTGTTTATAAGCATTGGTTTCATTTTTTTGTGATGATTCTAGATGTTAGCCAGAAGGGATAAGATATAGTAGATCTTAGCAGGGACGCGGGTGAACCGACATTGGTTTCAAAGAGAATTGGTATTATTTGTTCCTTCAGTACTTGGAGTACACCACAGGGTACTCATAATTATACTGGTAATCACAGAAATCATAATTATAATTATTAGGCAGTAGGTACTTTTAGGTACCATACCTACTTTGTTTTCCCGTATTATATATTCATTTCACTTAGACCATGTGGTTTACGTTTTTACAATAAACATCCATAAACACCATCTGAACTAAATGAACCATTAACAATCACTCACGAAAAACACTAACACCCGCTAAAAACCTCATTCATCACATCTTCACATAAATACTTTTTAGATTTATATTTAATTAATAAAAAGATAATTCAAACGTTTTCCATTCCACCGCTTAACTAATTGGCATTTAGTTTCACATCACAGATATTTCATGAATAAAATATATAGAAATGCATCGGCCATTAATATTATAGCTAGTTTTGCGGAAAGGGGAACATAGTTGCGACTCGCAGCGAACTGAGCATTCGTAACTGGAGCTAATATGATACCTATAAATTGTGGTTAATCACCAATGCTAACCACTAATTAAGCCCTTTTATGGTGGTTTACAATAAATTAAAGTCGAATATTATACACTGTCAGCTTAACTTACACGTCATTTACTTTAAATGGTGGTATGGTGATTCCAATATAGTTTTTATTTAACAGCCGTACTAAAAGAATTGTAACGAAACACGATAATGGTTATTGCGTTGTTTGTTATTATTTAGACGATATTTTAAGCTTATCACGTTTAAAACTGCTGATGAAAGTTATTTTGACTCTGTACCCGAGTTCTAATATCATTTGATCGATATTGCCTATCCTTACCTTTCTATTCATTTTATAAAAACAAATGAAAGAGACGGATAGATTATTGATTACTTCGATAAAATAACCAACTATTTAAACAGACATACGTTAATAAATTCTATTGAACTATATCAAAAGAATCCGGAATAAAACGAATCGTTTATTAACATCTAAACATGTTTGGACGTAGGTGTATTAATTTCCAGTGGAAGCAATAAATTAGATTAGTTATTTAGTTAAGTTGTTTTGTAGAATAATATCTATTGTATTTGAAACGACAATAGTCAAGACAGAACTGCGCATACGCATTATTATCGCAAATAATTTAAAAAACTAGAAACATCTGCATATACGACAGTCTACAGGTGCCCTGTCTGATTACCTACATTTTATAAATAAATACACATTTTATTGCACAGCTGATACAATACAATTCAGCATACGTTTTGAACTTTAAAATTTTGTGTAACTAACCAATTTTAAATGGAATTCTTTATTAAATAAATGATACTTTCACAATCGACTTATAAAGCGCGAAAAAAGTTTCGTATTAATGCTTTGTATGTAAGGAATAAGGACATAATATATAAAAGTATGTTAATGGTACGAATTTGACCAGGTGATCGAAAAGAAGCATCATTGTATACTTGTTTTACAACAATAATATTTTAATGTTCCTCGTATGCGCTTCAATGGTCAATTATTCTGTAATAATACTATGTTTACGGTTATAATCAATATTAAATTAACAATTGACTATATACGTCAATAATAATTAGATAAATAAAAACTGTATCGAGAAAGCGAATTATTCTTTTTATACTTTGTAAAGCTTCCTCAGTTTTTATTCGTACGTCTGGTTATTTACTACTTTCGATATTATAAAGAAACATCGTATGGGTTTTCGTCATCAGATGCTTGTTTTGAGAATTTTACAATTTTTATAAACAAAATATCCCAATCTATAAATGATATCCCAAATTTATAAACAAACTAAATTTCCCACTTGCTCATAAACAGAGTACACGTATGGAAATTATTTATTGCTGGCTTTCCTAGTCAGGTTAATATGATAATCTCATGAAATTATTGTATTGTCCTCGATCCTTGTTAACTACTCGAAGTTTGTTTAAATCTGTCAGCTTACAGTGGTTAGAAATCGAGCCTAAAAGGGTAGGTTACATACAAACATACACGTGAAGCTAATAAAACAGTCTTTAAAAGGACGCTTTGTATGTGGGAATTGATCACGCTTTGGGACGAATTGGGCTCAGCACCGCCAAAGTACCACACCCCCACAGAAGTACAGCGTAAAATAGTAACATACTGCTTGTGTTTAGTTCGGTGAGTGGGGTAGCCGGAGGTCCATATCCTTTTCCTTACCCTTCCCAATTCTTTCCTTTATTCCCCTCGGAATTGGATTTAGGAGGTATTGACACCTCCTAAATCCAATTCCAATTTATAGTCAGTCAGCAATCCATTTGTAATGTTCATGGGCGGTGGTAGCGCTTACCATCAGGCGACCCACCAGCTCCATTGCCGACGATGACATAAAAAAAAACTTAATTATTCATTGCTCAACCATTTGAACAAAACAATGAAAAGTCCTTAAAAATTAACGTATTTTTGAACAGTATAAAGGAAACTTCAAACGTATTCTGTTACGATCAATGCTGTGATATACATTCCGAAACATATTGGAAAACATCGTTTAAATTGGAACAGCTTTTCACTTTTATGTCTATTAAACTCTCATTAGTTCCGTTCATTAATTCCATAACAATTATCGTTCAAATCTTTTATTTTCTGCATGTTTCTTAGGCAATTAGATCGAATTTATCGCCATACCGTTGCTGTTTCACAGTTATCGATTATAAATAAGCGTAAAGAAATAGTGCAATT
The DNA here is from genome assembly GCF_012273895.1 of Zerene cesonia. Lineage (NCBI taxonomy): Eukaryota > Metazoa > Arthropoda > Insecta > Lepidoptera > Pieridae > Zerene > Zerene cesonia. Next base: position 1,143,105 of record NC_052110.1, read on the forward strand.
GAAAACTACATACCGTTAAGATACTTTTGTCGAAGTGTCGATATCTATATTGTAATTAACAATTATTCAGCTTTATGTAACAGAACTAAATTGACCAGGATGTCTTGTCAATGTGAAGTGAATTTACTAGGATTGTCTCGTGGTTTTAAGCGGCAAAAACATATCACGGATGAATAAAAGCTGTATTAAGAATAATAATTGTAAGAACATTTTTTATTTTTATTTTAACCGATGTAGACGCAGGTGCTTTATTATAGCAATATATACCAATAATAACAACTTTTTTATACCTTCTATTATATTTTCTATTAAAAACTAGATAATTTTCAAACTACAATCTTAAAATAACTAAACTTTTAGCAATTTTTCTACACTTGTTATCTTATGTAAATTTAATGTGTCTTTTTATATTTGCCAGACAATTATAACAACAATTTTTATTTAGAAATTAAAAACTTTTCAACGGATTTTAAACGCGATTTATTCATTATATTATTAACCCGACGTTTCGA
>NC_052110.1:1144616-1216689 GCF_012273895.1 Zerene cesonia
TCGCGTTTAAAATCCGTTGAAAAGTTTTTAATTTCTAAATGTATAATACTCGCGTGAAACCAAACACAAGAAAATAACAATTTTTATTTTTTTTCTATTTAAATTCTGCTTCATTATTTTACTTGTACCTTTAATACCATATCATACCATAAAATAACGAAAATATAAGTAAATGTAACGGAAAATATTGAAAAACAACAGCTGATTTATTCAGACTGTTTTTGGGTTAATGTCCGAAGAATTTGACACTGATAAAATGTCTGTAAACAGATTAAAAAATGACATTCGACAACTATGCATTATCTGTGACATCTCAACACAATGTTAATGACTTTCTTAGCTAATTAAATAGTTTGTTTATTGAACAAATTCGTTGCGAACAATTACTGTAGAGTTCCAGTTAAACTGATGTCCACCTGGCAGGAAACTTCGGAACACCATAATTATCGGAAAACCAATTAAAACGATACCAATGCAGGAATTTTAACCTTTTATTCCGTAACAATTAAAGATATATCGAACAAATAATTCACATTCGACAAGCGATCTACCGAATATCCACTAAATTAAGAACAGGAGCCGTGAGATAAAATTAAAACTTAATTAAAACTCCATAAGGAAACGGTGCAAATAAACAAATAAACAGACGGTGGCGAGGCGTAAAACATTTTGTCACCTACATCTCGCGGTCGTGGCTTCGCTTACTGTTTCTTTTTGTTTCACCGATTCTGTTACCAACTTTTTGTCGTCTTATTCAGCTTTAAATAACATAATTATTTATTTTTCAATTTCGGTTCGCAGGTTCAGTAATATATCTCACTAATGGCAGAATAAATTTATTGTTTCACTTCGCTCAAAAAATAACAGGTACAAATAAACGAAGTTACGTAGCTGAAGCGATAACGCTAATAATTTATTCAATAGTATGATGAACGAGACTATAGCTTATAAAAATTATGTAAACCAACAATATTATTACGAATTGGCATCGATGAACGAATATATGTAGAAATTTCCAAGGAATGCGTTTAAATTAAAATGGAACAAATGTAAATGAATTATAGACAAGCCAAAGTGTCATTAGCATAAATAAATTGATGATAAAATGTATTGTTTAGGATGAATTGCGATTATTCAATGTTAATTTTCACGTCGACACTATTCGCAGGACGGGTTTTTTGCAAGTGTCTTGAATATGGTAAAAATATTGCGTTTCGGGTCACCGATATATTTTGAATATTTATAAGGTGTCAGCATCTTTATTTGCTTGTTTTTATGTAACAGCAAACATGGTATTTTGAATATACTACAAAGTTCAGTTATGACTAAACTATTGGCGCTTTTCCATGTACGTAGATATGAAATAAGATCAAAGGATATGACATACTTAAGAGGAATAAAGTCATACACAATATCTTGATGATTAAAGTATATGACTAAATAAACACCTATTTTCTTCAACTTTGTACACAACCATATAAAATGATTATTTTTAACTCATGCATTAATAATTAGGTATACCTATAATATTCTCAGTGTAATAACTGAAAATCAAACTTAATTTCTGTATGTATAGCACACTAGCTTGCAACCGCGGTTTCGCCCGTATGGATAAAAGAAACATCCCATAAGAATGTGATGATTCAATGAAGTAAAAAGTAGCCACTCTCTAGCCTCTCCAGACATAAAAATCATATACCGAAAAACAAACAAACACACCGTCCCATTTCTAATATTAGTAAGGATTTATGAGCGTGCTACTTCATACATATGTATGTATTAATAATGTAAGAACCGTTTATTTGCTTTTACATCCAAATCATATCGCAATATGCAATTGTAAACCTTTTATATTTGTTTATTATTTCCTTAATAAATACATCTAAATGGCTCATTTAAGACAATCATACGACGCAAATAATTTTAAATTAAGTTCAAGTAAAGATTATCACGTTTATAACTAGATTTGGGAGTTTCAACTGTGTAATTGACAAACAATATTGAAATACAAGTAAGTGTATAATATTTATATTATATAAATATATTGAAAAATAAGCATTCATTACTTTATCGTGTGTGTATTGTTATTTATTGCTAGCATGTTATAAGACACATATTTCTGCGTTTCAGCTACAATTATAAATAAACTCGCACATAAGGTCATAGTGTACTAACACGTTCGAAATAAAAAAATAAATTATTTTATCACCCACAAGCGTCACTAAGCGGTCGCATTATAGTTAATATAAAAGCAATATATTTTAATTGCAATTATAAAGCAGACAGATGCGTTCTGCCCGTAAATCTATAAAACCGTGACGTGTAGAAAAACAGGATATTTTGTTATAAGTTGCATAGTTTCGTGACATGTAAACATTCTGCACATTTATACTTCGCATCTAGTCAACAAAATGTTAACTTTGTTGTTCGATTTATGAATATCGTAGTTGTGTGTTGTTTGTTGTTAGAATCGGCTGATATATGGTCAATTGTTATTGTCACTGTCTCTTAAACTTATCTCAATTAAAACAGACATGGCTGTGGAAGGTACATTTTTTGGCAGGATGGTGATTTGGTTATTATAAAAAATATATTTTTGTGGTGACTGCACGTGCTACACGGACGGTTATAATCAATGTGATTTGTATGAGATTAAATCAGCTAAAATACTTTATTATTTTCACTTACATATCCATTTGTACATATGTAAAGAATCAAGTTGAGATGAATTACCTATTAATCCTTCATTTTTTTTGCCATAAATCTTGAGAATCCCACAAAAGTCCAATTACTATTAATTTTAGAACAGTTCGAGGACCGTCTAACCGACCCCCGTACCCATAAATTGGCTGCGCTCATTTGAATACGATTGTGATCGACGCACCCGCGCACTCTCTTATACCTCACGGCTCTCGTGTTAATGAGCATATAGTATTACCCCGTGACTTTGCTCTGGGACATTTATGCTGTTACGTGCCTTTACCTTAATGGATATGATCTAGGATATAAATCTCTATATATATAAAATTCTCGTGTCTTAATATTTCTTACCGTACTCCTCTGAAACGGTTGAACAGATTTTCATGAAATTTTGTGTGCGTATCGTGTAGGTCTGCGAATAGAGAGAAGTAAGGCAGAACAGCATTTGCTGGGTCAGCTAGTATATATATAAGTATATTATAATTATTACTTACACGGGCGAAGCTGGAACAAGTAATAATTATAACTTTGAAATTTTTATGATTATTCCTGTTTAATTTTATTTATTTATATTTTAAAAACATATGTATGTATGAAATATACTTCCTGTGCACCTACTCATATATATTTTAACATGGTGTTAAGGTTTACCTTATTATGTCTAAACATACCTGTTTATTGCAGTTTAGTAGAGATGCATAAAATCAAAGAAGCAGATGAGTGTCTACAAAGATACAAACTAACTCAGTTAATCTACCTTCTTAGGTATATTCATATGTATAAATTATTTTCTTCAAATATTTTCTAAGAACTATTTTTCTTTGGTGAGTATTTATTTATCTTTTAAACCTTTTCACTCAATCTGTGTTTTCTTAGTTACATAGATTTCGCGCGATTTCACCCGCGCAAGGACCCGCGGAAAAATCTATATAACACCACTGCTAAGTATCATCAAAATCCGTTCAGTGGTTTTCACGTGAAAGCGTAACACACACACACACACATCATCACAACCATCGCGTTTAATATGAACTCGTATAACGTGAAATAGAAAATAAAAAGCAAAGTCCATAATCATAATTGATTCCACGAAAATAAGAATACATCGAGGCGTAATAATTGGTAATTAACGATTCATAAAGAATTTTATGTATTCCAATTACAGTACGATTGGTTGTAATAACTGAAGATCGGGCTCCTAGAACAATTATACTGGAAAGTAAGAGAAAACATTATAATTATGCAATTATTACGTGCACTATCCTCGCCGCGGAGATATTGGATTTGACCTAATTGTCGCTAATGTTTCATTTGACAATAAAATATTTACCGTGTATGTTTTAAATTTATTAGTAACAGAATATGGGGTACGTGTAGTTTATAAAATAAAATAAAAGTGATGTAGAAATCTCATTTGTTTATTAAAGTTTAAATATAAACGCGAAAGTACGTAAGATCGTTTCGATGTATGTTTGTTATACTTTCACGTGAAAACCGCTCAATGGATTTTGATGAAATTCTACAGTGATGTAGTTTTTTAGTTAGAATTTTTAAAACACTAGCGATCCGCTGAAATAATTTTTCAAATTGGACCAGTAGTTCCTGCGATTAGTGCGTTCAAACAAACAAACTCATCAGCTTTACACTATTAGTATAGATAAGCTGTGGAAATATTTGGTTCAACCCTCTGGATTCAACCATGAGTGAAACCGCGCGGAACAACAAGTCAATTACAAAAATAATATTGTAAAATAGTTCTTCGGGTATGACTGGTAACTTTAACAAATAACATTTTATATTTCAAATGAATTGTGGTATTTTAGAAAAACCTGTGTCTAACGTTTTAGTAAGTAGGTATCACTACATGTTTCTATACAGCATTGCGGTAACAAAACTCAATAAAATCATGCTAAAACCTGTTATTAAAGTATAAATATTGATTTATCGACGTCAAAATTAATCCACCTGCCTGATTGGTGACAACAGTCACTTTTAATTGGATAATAGTGAAGTCTTAAAGGCAATAATTACTTGATCAATTGCTCTGCCCTGCACTTACGGGGGAATTTCAACTATGTGTAATGAAACAATGTTTAAATATGAAGCGACGTTAAATTGACGTTAAATTTTGCAATAAGATAACGATTTTATTTAATCACTAGCCTTTTCCCTTTAAGTTTGGTGTAGTTTAATAGATGTACATATAAAACTTCCTCTTGCACCACTCTTATCTATTAAAAAAACACATCAAAATCCGTTGCGTTGTTTTAAAGATTTTAGCATACATAGGGACAGAGAAAACGACTATGTTTTATACTATGTAGTGAAATAATGTATATTGAAATAATATAATGAATAAATTGCGTTTAAAATCTGTTAAAAAGCCTTCAATTTCTTAATAGTATATAATTTTTTTATTTATAGTTTTTTTATATTAAAAATTTATTGTTATCTAGCATTAAACCGTTTTTTATATGTATAAACACTAGTAGGTATCTGCCTATATGAGGGTAAAGTTACTTGGTGTATATTGAATTATGTTTATATATGTATCTTGTGTTAGCGTGTGCTGATTCCCCATTTCGTTAGTGACCTAATTTAAAAAGAAACAAGGACAACTGTATACGCATAAATTCTTTTTGGTGGTTCACTATGGGGGAACAAATAATATGTGTGTGGTATAGTAACTCAAATGTGAAATGAATGCACCGTTTTTGATGGGATTGTTCTTTTAGCAAACATCTTGCCAATATGGTTAATGCATGTGTTTTTGATGAAAGGCGGTAACTACCGCCCATTTGCACAGGTAGGGCCAATATCTTCAAATGCGTCGCTTACTTCAGGGCTCGGGATGACTAGAGGGCAGACGGGGATGAAGAAAGGAATGGAAAGGGTGAGGAAAAGATGCGAACTTCCGTGTTGCGTCTAACAATAAATATACCACCCTTTCGATTAGAATTTAATCTTTTAATCCCACAAATGTTATAATTAAACCGCTGAGCGTGGATTGTTCCACTTTCTAGTCCAGACACTGTATTTTATTGTATAGTATAATTTTTCAATGTTTATAAGAGAAACTGCACAGATAGTATCTATCTGAGTTAGTATGGTGTTACGGTGGATGCCTGCACTAATTCTGTTAGCAACGCCATTGGACTCTGTAGATTATTATTAAAGGAATTATCTTTTAAAGATTGAGAAGTTTAAGAAAACATTTCTTCAAAATGTTGATGAATTATAGTTTTAGCATTGTCCGCAGTAATGCGTTGTATAAAACCCTAGTTCTATGAATATTTTTGGTGCACTTAGCGGCTTATTAAAAGTTCAAATTTAATTAAAAAGGGTTGGTTATTTGACACGTAGGTATATGGAACTTCAATTAATTAAACAGGTTATTACCGATGATACATCCGAAACGTCGAAAAAGTACTGAATTAGTTGGAAGTTTGGTGGAATTAGTTGTGATGGAACGCTCTTAATTTTTCAATATACATTTTGTATTAAAACTTTCATTGCTATTCAGTCTTTAATATTTCGCTTTGTTCGGCAAATTTTGTAATAGAATTACATGTGATATAGATTTAAATGTAATTAAGAGAAACCATCAGTTAAATTTAAATGAAAAACTGACAGCAGGGCAATGCTCTAACAGCGATATAACAAAAGCCACAGCACGGTACACATAACACGACATTAATTTTTCAAAAGCATACCCGGTGTGGTTTTCAGTCTGATTACCATAAACTCATTATATTCAACGTGTCACATAAATTATTTTAATATTTCGTAATAAAATATTATCTGTGGTAGCCCCTCGCGTAACGAGGTCATATTTTCAGTAAAATTAAATATTTATATTAGGTTAATATGATGTTTGACACGCCATTTTTTGGTGAATGCTTCTCGTTCTGAGTCATAGGTTATAATTGAGTTTGTTCCTGGCTTTTCTTATAAAATATATAATATTAAGATATATTAAAGAAAGCGTAAGTGCAGTTTTATGACTTTGTATTTTATGTATGGCTTTTTAATCTCTTTTATTATGAAGAAATTAAAGATAATGTGGGAGAGATAATGTTAATGTAAACAAAATTAAATTATTCATAATTAGGATAATTGTAGTCCTTTAGGTACCTATTATTTCGTATGTATCTATTCTAGTATATGAAGCTGAATATTTTGTTTGTTTGTTTGAACACGCTTATATCAGGAACTACTAGATATTTGAGAGAGATAGATAGATCAAAGATAGTTTAAGACTTTGGGAACTTTTCACCCGAAAATTCTACGGAAATCGTAACTATGCAGGTAAAAAAGCGCGGCGGAATCTAGTATTGTTTGTATGGTATAAAGATATTTTAACTAAATTGAAAATTATCATTTTATTTGTCTCTTTGTATAGCAAGTAATTTGAGACGTTGGTTTTATTCGAAGTTATTTATTTTAAATTCATTTATATTATAAAGTAGGTTATAATGAACCCACAAACCAGTTTATTTACGGTTTATTTAGATAATTATTTATGTCAGCGAAACAAAACAGAAACAAGCTTCAGCAAAATATTTACGAAAATATTGTTCACCATTTGGTTATCATAAAATTTTCCAAGGAGACTCCAACGCTATGGAAATATCTGGAGTGGTTAATACCTGTTACATAAAGAGTTAAAATTTTACGACCATGATGATAAAACTAATGATTCAAATACAATTAACGTCTGTTATTTTTTAAATTTATTTAATATTTAAAGTGCATCCATTAATCGTAAAGGCATGCTCAAAAGATTATTATAAGTAGTAGTATAATTGTGATTATATAATATGTAATCATCACAAAAACATATTGAAAGCGAATTTAATCATGAATAAATAAACTTAAGCACTTGCAAGTTAAATTTAAAGCAGGGTAAAGTAAAAAGCGTATCATCAGCTCCATATAAATAATTTCACTTTCAACGAGCGAGCTCGGTCACTGCCGAAATTCTGTCACGCAATGCCGCCATTAAGGGTTGTTTCACCCCTCACCCCCTCAAGGAGTCGGCGAATTTCACAAACTACCCTCCGTAATTTAAGGGATATCTACACCCCAGTGGGGTAACTTTTTTAAGCGCCCCATTGGCTGAGTCTTTCAAAGAATTCTACGATATGCAGTTTTATTGGTGTTATTATTTATAATAGACTACAAATACCCTTCTTTCGTATGATAATCAATCAACTTTACATATATCAGTTTATGAGTTTATGAGTCAGGCGAATGTCAAATATAACGGATAAAATATAACACGACAGAAATGCAATGAATCAAAAAGACAATAAATTTTCTTGTGGATAAGCATTTGTTTTACCAATCACAGGGAAAATACTGTCATCTATTTGTTTGAGATAATCGGGGACATGAATATTTTAGATACATAAGTCCTTGTTTATATATAGAGGAATAAGCTAATGTAGATATACATAGAATGAAATAAGCATTTATTTGTATAAGTGATAACTACAAATTGAGAAAATTAAAATAAAACAATATAGTGACAAATTGAGGTGGAATAAAAAATATATAACTGAATCAGAAGATGCCACTTTTAATATATTTTGCTTGATATAGACTTAAATATCACCCCATAATCTTGAACGCCACTATATCCATCTCATTATTCGCAACAAAAGATGTACATAATGTAATAATGATTTATGACAAAGTTTAAAAGGCTGTACAAAGAGTTTATAGCAACAAAAGGTTTTATTTATAAGCGAAGCGAGGGCGGCCGCCCGCCCGCCCTTGCTTTATATCGGGGGTGTTGCGAAAGCTTCACTGAAACATTAACAGGTTTAAATTTGGAAAACTGACTGGATAATGGTAATTTGGTTTTAAGTTTTTAATTAATCACTTCATGGCTTAGAGTTGTCGATTGATCTGCTATTTATCAACCGATTAACGATTCATATACTCGTATGCGATGATTGAGCTATTGTCTTCAGAGTTATAAGGCCTTTGATTATAATGTAATTTATATCTTACTTCATTTTGTTAAGAAGCTGCTTGCTCCGGTCATTTTCTGTAACTATTCGAGTTTTCAAAAGTTATTATTCTATGACATGCGGACTATAAATTCAACAATTGTATAAATGGTAATGTTATAACATTCTAAATCCTTTTCCATTATAAAACAAAATTGTAAATCCTCAACCTAATTACACAGAATATTCTTAATATGACTGACTCGGCAAACACCTCTCTACCTACGTCCTACCATTTAGGGGTATGAAAAACAGATGTAGGCTAATTCTCAGACCTACCCAATGTCCACACAAAATTTCATAAAAATCGGTTCAACCGTTTCGGAGTAATATGATATCAAAGTTATGACACAAAAAATTGTATATATTTAGAGATTTTAATTATTGCAAACACACACCCTGTAAATATAGTCAATAAACGGCACATAGCATGCGCTAAGTTTACGAGCTGTTTTACTCGTTAAGCATTCAAGCTGTTAGGTTTAAGCGATTATAAACCTTTAATCACTTAAGCTTCGGTCGCATTAGTGCAACTTGACTTTGTATTTCAAATTATTTACGTCATGTTCCAAATAATTGATATTAAGATACTTTGTATTGTTACTTATTCATGGGTCTATAGCTTAATCAATATCTAATCATCTAGAATTTATAAAATCCTTTCTCATTGGATGTCTACGTCATAACATCTATCAGGATTTCAAATTTCAGCCCGATTCGTCCAGTGGTTTGGGCTGTGCGTTGGAAAAACTGCAAAAGCTTTGATGTAATCAATTTGTTAATAAATTGTATTAAAACGATTATCATCATACGATTTTAAATGAATTTTAATTGCTTTCTGAAAATGGTTTAATCATGTATAAGTACTTAAATTCTGTAATTGTACGAATATTTGTGAGTAAATTAATATAAGTGAAGTCCCATGTCCCCCGGTTGGGTATAGGGCAGATGATATACTTCCGTTTTAATGATCGATTTTCTTAACGGACAAGTACGCGATTAGCCTTCTGTATCCTGCCAGACTGAGACATTTTTTTGTGAGTCCCCACCGGGAATCGAGCCCTGGACCCCTCGGTTCTTCATTCACGCCTTCACCACTGTACCAAGGAGGCGGAATATAATTAATTAAAAGTTACTAAAGTAAGTTGCGTGATAATAATTGTAAACTTGAAAATATTACACATTTGTTATTTATTACATTTAAATTTATATTTTATCTACGTAAATTACGTCTATCTTTGTTTAATTTACTAATTTGTTTTAAATTTCAATGTACAAATAATTTAAATGGAATCAACTTTCAAATTATACGAAATGCTTTTCATTTTCGTTAGCTTGAAAATAATATTTGCTTGTCATTCATCGTTGAAATAAAAACTAAAGCCCACACTTTAATTTAATAAACGACGTAACCTAAATAAAACATTAAACAATTTTCGCCATTATAAAAAGTACATTAAAGGCGAAGTTAGCGTGAGTCAGCGAATGGATGGTATAATTGATCTGATAAGGGGTGAAACACCTTTATAGTTGATTTTTTATATTTTTAATGATTATAATGTTTTGTTTATTTATTTTATTATTCGTTTCGTTGCCATGGTAGCAATTAAAATGAGTCCACCGTAAATCTTGATATACATCTACAAGCGAAAAGTTAATAATATTTGTTTAATTTATTTCACTCGTATCTTATTCTATTAATAATTATCGATCCGTTGAATATTTGCACATTTTATTCGGACTTTAATTAAAGGATGCTAAAATTAATAGCGACGTTTTGATGCTGAAAACCGAAGTTTATCTTAAATAATAACTATTTATTGCTGATTAAATAAAATAAAATGAATCGAACGTTTATACATATTCTTTAATATCACTCTTTTTTAAGTACAAGCTAAAGAAACTGATATATTTTTATCGCAATATACATAAAAGGGAATGGACATAACCTCAAATTAGAGCTTTTTCTAGAAACATAATATTGTATTGTATAAACGACGATCGTAGCTTTCCATAACCTTAATGGATAATGGATTTAAGTAAAGTTATCCTTACTAGGTGATTATTTTTTCGTTAATAATTGTATTTTTAACCGATGTTCCCAAAAAGAAAGAGGGACTGTATTCTCTTTTTAGTTTTGTTAATCGATAACTTGTTAACAATTGCATAATTCACCTTTTCGCCTTATCCCTAGCATACCATTAATAGCAGGTTACCAGTACACAAAATCTTAATATATAATCCATCAAAGAATAGGTCATTGATTATACAATATCTTCTACCCTAATACTTTAAATATCCATCCATTCTATCCACCACACCTAACCTCTTAACTTCATAACTGAATTGCATTTTCGTTAATAACCTCTAGTACGATGTAACAAATTAGTCTATTTCCCTGGCCAGTGTTTTATGGAAAACAATAATCTCAGATAAGCGACGGTAATCCATCATGGCGGTGGCAATTGTTTTTGCTTGAGTGAACTTGATTAAATATTCCGATACGGGCTACCCGGCCTGTTTAAAACGGACCAAGGGTTTTGGTTTTTCGATGGGGATTAGTGACAGTTGGTTGGGTCGGATTATAGTTGCTGTGAGTTATGATGGCTTATGTATAGTAATATTATAATTGTGGAAGTGTATTTTGTTAGTGGACAGTACTAAAATACTAAAATACATTTAACTATGAGCTCGTTTTCCATATGAGTTGTAGAGTTTTAACAATCTTTATTCTAAATAATACTTACCATATAAAGCTGAAGAGTTTGTCTGTTTGTTTGTTTGAACGCACTAATCTCAGGAACTACTGGACCGTTTTGAAAAATTCTTTCAGTGTTAGCCCAGGCTATATGCTATTTATGTACTACGGACAAAGCCGGGGCGGACCGTAAGTTATACATATAAACCTTCCCATTGAATTACTTTATCTACTGAAAAAACCTCATCAAAATCCGTTGCGTAGTTTTAAAGATTTGAGGTATACATATAGGATATAAGGACAGACAGGGAAAGCGACTTCGTTTTATATACGTACTCTGTAGTGACGCTTTCTCCCTGAAGTCAATGTAAAAATTGATCTTTTTTGTACATTTCCAGACCCTGTTTGTTTTCCAGATATACATAGCTTATGACGCAATGCATTGTGTTCGAGCCAAGCAGGGTTGCCATCAATAAATCGTTCTAAGGTGAATTAGCATTAGATCGATACGGTTACTTCCGGCGGCGCTTTGCGGAGACAGGCACCGACGACGCATTATATATGTATTATATTTGGTTATGTATTGGCAATATGGATTATTGGTGGAGTTTTATTGCATTTGGTTCTTGTGGATTTAAATATGGCCGTTTAACAGTTCGCGGTACATTAAACGCGCTACGAATACTTGCATTTCATATATTTTAAACAAAAAATATAAAGCCATTCTAAGAAACTTGCCTGTTATCTGGGGAAATTTTAAACAACGATTTTTATTCAGTATTATTCAAAAGTTTTCTTTGAGAAGTATATTTGAATGATTAACATAAATATTAAGATTAGAATATAATTAAACGAAGCTAATAATTTTCTTAGTCTGTGTCGGGATTTGAATTCAGTTTATCTATATATATAAAAGAAAGTGGTGTTAGTTACACTATTTATAACTCAAGAACGAATTAACCGATTTGGATGGAACTTTTTGCAGAGGTAGCTTAGAACCAGGAGACGGACATAGGATAATTTTCATCGAGATCCCACGGGAACGGGAACATGCGAGGCAAACACCGTGTCTATCTTTCCTGCGACTACGCGGGTAAAGCCGCGGGCGAAAAACTAGTATCTTATAACGCGCATGCGTTATCAGTACCAATAACACAAATAATAATAGGTGTCCCACAGCGCACTAAATTCTTAAAAGGGCCTCTGCGTCTTAGACATGAGTCCCCACATAAGAAGACCGGGTGCTTTCCTTCTGGAGGCACCCGAGTATTATGGATAGATATACATAGTGCTAACATTGAATGAGAATTATATTACAGAAATCACACGTTAAAAACATAAAGCACATGTCTGAATAAACGTAATCTTATCGTATTCAGCCCTTCAAGTGGCTTGTGAGACGACTCCGCAATACAAAACATATAAGCTAATTACCACCATTACGCACACACTCGTCTTGCGCTCATAAACAAGCACAATCATCGGAATGACCGGTAAACCTTCTGGGAATCGAGTTATTTACAAGCAGGCTACCGCGGTATCGAATTTAAATATTTCACAAAATTTAAACTATCGAGATCCCGTGGCGTCGCGGCGAAATCTTTACGGCTGCTCTCGCTCTTGTAATCGATGCCTCAACAATCGATTTAATTAGAATTATCGATATTTTTATGGTACAGTCGTGTGGGGAATGTTGTATGAACTAAGTAAGATTTCCATTGTTATAAAGGATTTCTGTGGCAGATTGTACCAGAACCTTATTCTTTATTCAGTCATTATTCGCATTTAGTAAAATAAGGTTAAGAAGGCAGTTATGCACACCCATAAAAATACCTAAAATAACTGCATTAAAACATTTCAAGATCAGTGTACTAATTTTTTTTATTCTATTTTTAAAAACAACATTTATAATGAAATCCTCATGAAGACATCAAGCACTACATTGAATCATCGCGTGTTCCAAACACAGTGTAATACCAACTTAATTTAATTTAATTTAATTAAATTTGACAATTGTACGCCACATGGCAGATCACAGTAGAACTTATAATTATGTAATACCTTCCTAATAACCTGTGAATCACAATAAATAATTTTGAATTTGAATTTGAATTTGAATTTGAACTTCTGCACTCGCCAGTACTCCACGTTCATCAGTGAACTTTCGACAAGTACCCGAACCGCCCCCCACTGCTTTTTATATTCGAATTTCGTTCGATATAAAATTATAAAGAGGCTTAATAACTCACTCTGTGATATACGCAGTGGTAGCGGACATATGCAAAGTAGGGGTAAGATTTACGTGGCCAATTACTGCAGACGATTGTAGATTCTGTTTAGGAAATTAAATGTCTAATGTGTTTTAATACGTCGGTTGTTATAGTTTGGCAAGTTGGGTTTAATCCTTATTCATTAATGGATATATCACACTAATCCTACTAACATCATATGTGCGAAAGTTTGTAAGGATGTGTTTGTTGCTATTTCACGCAAAAACTACTGAACCGATTGCAATGAAATTTGGTACGTAGACAGCTGGACAACGGGAATAACATATGGGGAACTTTTTATCCCGATATTCCTACGGGATGCGAACTTACGCGGGTGAAACCGCGGGGCGCAGTTAGTATTATAAATGTGAATGCTTGTTTGTTTGGATGGTTGTCCCTCAATCACGCTGACACTACTGAACGGATTTTGATGAAATTTGGTATACAGGACAGGGTGAGCTGGCTTTGGTGATAGGATACTTTATATGCCGATTAAATGCTCCTTTTGGATAAAACAGGAATATGGGTATTCGGGCGGAGCCGGGATGAGCGTCTAGTTATTTATATATCTATTACTCGGTCAAGATAGGTAGCTTTATACTGGTAAAATAATATTTAAAGCTTCTTGTAATAAATCGTAACAAAAAAACCACCAATACGTAAAAGCAATTTTAAATTTTTATTTTGTGTTTCTTAATAGTATAACAATATGGTAAATGAATTGGTTTCGCGGAGAAAATATAGTATATATAGCTAAATGTATTTTTTTGCATTTCTATTAAAAGATATGTATAACTTTCTGATGAAAGTATGATTGATAATCGCTCAATATTTACATATTATAGTATTTAAAATTTATTCTTTTGAAATATGTTGTGTTTAGATTATTATACTTAGAAATAGGCTTAATTATAATTATTTTATATTATCATCGAACTAACAGTCTCAATACAAATAATTTTATATTGTAAAACTAGCTGCGCCCCGCGGTTTCACTCCCGTAAGTCCCGTTGGCGAACGAATATCTAAATAAACAAAGATTCACATTTATAATACTAGTGTGATTTATTTCCCTTGTTTTCCAAATAAGCATTATCTCAATTTTGATGAACTATTTCCTTTTTCTATTATATTTAAAATGATCGAATCAAAATTGCATACAACCAAATTCTCATCATTCACAAGCAAACAAATGCTTCCAATTAGACCGAAGAAACGTGACTCAGAGATGCAATGATAAGGAAATCTAATCACTCGCGAACTGCTGTATCGATTTCGCAACGAGAAGCGAGCTCTCGAATATTATTAATACATACAGCCTATAATAAAATTGCCTGACAGCGTTAAATATGTTCAGTAGCCAACATTTATAAGTAATCGAATATTGGTATGCGATTTCTTCTCAGTGCATTCGTTAAATAAATTAGATCAGTTGGTTTTAAATTCTATTTAAATGTAGTTTCATCTGATTTTCTTTCAAGAATACTAAAAGTTTGTTGTTTGTTATTTTGTAATTCGGTGAATTCAAAATAATAATCTAAGAAGGTATTATTTACAAATTCGTATTTACCAGCTTGCTGTTTTTAATAAGCGCAGATTAATAATCTTTTTTGGATTTAAATCCAAAATATTTACTTCCTTTATGAATTTGATTCTGACTGCTTTCTTTCTTGTTATTGTAACAAAGAATTACAATTATATAAATTCCGGCAGCACCTAGGTAGTTTATTTTTGTTTTTTTTTTTCAATTTTTATCATATGTTATCACTTGGATAACAAATCCAAAGAACTAAAACTCATTGAAATCCAATCAGCCGTTCTTTATGTGGTATAACGATCACTTCTTTTTTTACAAACATATCAGCTATTGTTATTATCACTAACTCTCGATTGTTTCTGTATACATAGTTTTACTTAAATATAGCGAAGTCCCTAAGTGTTGTTTCTTCTTTTTAATTTATAGAATAGGATTTTTCAATGAAGTAATGTCCTATTTTCTCTTTTATTTTGAAATCTTATTACAGCACCTACCTTGGAAGTAACTCTTGGTCCGCAGGTAGCTAACTGACAGACGCAGTATGGAAAGGCGGTCCAGCTTGCTGAGGATGTTCTGCTCGAAGGGCAGCAGGGATGCGAGGGTGTCCAGCTCCGCGTTGAGGCGCTCCCGGTGGCGCTTGCTCGGGTTGCTCTTGGTGACTCCGTCTTTGGATGGCGGTTTGATGCTGGAAAGCAAAGAAATTTGTTTATAATATCACTAGCTGACCCGGCAAACGCTGTTCTGCCTGACTCTTATTATTTAGGGGTATGAATAGATTGGCCGATTCTAAGACCTACCCGATACACCACATTTCGTGAGAATTGTTCCAGCCGTTATGGAGGAGTCTGTATAATATTGTGACACGAGAATTTAATTCATATCTATACCAATATAGAATGTGCTTTTTATTGTTTGTTAGCATTGTTTTAAGTATACCAGGCAATTGAATAGGCTCCGAAACTACTGGGCCATTGAATAATTCTCCATTACAAAGTTAAATCTAGCTTATATTTCATTAAAATAGAACAATGTCCAACCAGGTGGAACAGGGCGAAAAACTTATGTGATAAAGAAAACACATATATATTACCTGTGACAATCTACGTGTATTTCTCATCTGCATATTACTACATAGTATAAAACAAAGTCGTCGTATCTGTCCCTATGTCCCTGTGTATGCTTAAATCTTTAAAACTGCACAACGTATTTGGTTTTTTTATTAGATAGAGTGATTCAAGAGGAAGGTTAATATGTATAACTAGCTACGCCCCGCGGTTTCATCTGCATAAGTCCGTATCCCGTAGAAATATCGGGATGAAAGGTTGCCTATATGTTATTCCAGTTGCCCAGCTATCTACGTACCAAATTTCATTGCAATCGGTTCAGTAGTTTTTGCGTGAAAGAGCAACAAACACTCACACATCCTTACAAACTTTCGCGTTTGTAATATTAAGTAGGATAATATCTATTAAACTACAGAATTTAACGTGTGAGAAGCCATAATTTATTGTTATGATTTTCAAAGAGCACCTATTTCGAGCAAGTGGCAAATCCCATTCAAAATAATGATTTAATAGCGCTTCTAAAGGACGTTATAGTAACAAATGAAATAAACAAATATTATAGTTCATTTTTTAAATTTTGTCTTCACATAAATGTGTGCTGGGTGTTGGAAGAAATTTGTTCCATTCAGGAGATTAATGAAATTAAAAAATTAATAGAAAGACAATGTACATACTTAGGGGGCGTCCATACATTACGTGAGGTGTTTAAGGGGACGGGGGTCAAGTAAAATCTTTCCGAATCTCACTTGGGGGAGAGGGGAGGGGGTTTAAAAAATATCACGTATTTTATTTTTTAGTAGAAAAAATCCTCAAAAAATCCTGAAAAATGTCTTACGTAATTTATGGACGCCCCCTTATGTTAGATTTGGCAATACAAAGATTTTCAAGATTTTGTTGTTTTAATGTCATCTGTTTTCACATCTCAGCAGAAATGCTGGTAAAAGCTACATTTACGGGTGGTGACCAAGTAAATGCAGCATGTGGTGAGTAATTTATGTGTTAATCGTTTTCATCTATTTGGAGGAATCTTCTTACTATACTGCACGTATTTATTTTCATTTCCATAATACTCGGGTACCCCCAGAAGGAAAGCACACGGTCTTTTGGAAGGCTTACGTGGGGACACAGATCCAACACGCAGAGGCCCTTTTGAGAATTTTGATGTGTTATGTTATGTTATTTTTTATTTATTATTTTCATTATTATTATTTTTTTATTAAAGTGATAGAGAGCCGCTGCACTCAGGCAGCTGGTCGGTAGTTTTGAAGTCTTTGGGGGAGGCCTATGTCCAACAGTAGACGTCCGAAAGGGTTGTAACCACGAACGACGACGATTCTGTAAGGATATGACCTAAAAAGAGTAATTTAAAGAGTTAATGTCGGCTGTTTCCTGTAGAAACTGTTTTTGCCTCTAGGCTCGTTCACATCCGTATCATGTTCCCTACGACTGCATTCTTTTTTCTCATTCTTGTCGTATATCCTCTCTTTATCCTTTCTTTTTCCTTAGACCACAAAGGCAACAGCTAATATGTAACAATTTTTTTTTATATTTTGACATAAAATTACATACATGTTTAATTTAGAAATAATATTATTATTTCATGAATTACAAAAGGCCCTTGTTTCAATATTAACATATGCAAACAGCTATATTAAAAGCAACACGGCAACGCAGCGGTGATCTATTTTAATTAACATTAGTTAGCGTTAAATTACAGTTTAAATATACAAAAGGTATTTGTTTTTGTTAATTTGTGTTCACATCTCGCTCGCATAGGTAAGCACGAATTAGTATCGGACAGAGGTGCAGTGGAGTCGCCTTTAGTTTGTTTTTTGAATGGAAATATGAGGGGTTTTGATCGCAACATTGCTATTGCGAATTCTTCTAGTTATCTCGTTTTATTCTTATTTTAACCAATCAAAATTATTTGACAAAGTTCTGTTTGATATCGTATGTATTATATATAATAATTTTATACATGTCTTATTGGTTCTTAATTCAAAATATCTGTGTACTATTTTTATTAATCAATACATTACTATTGCCTTAGTTTAACCCTAAATTATTTATAATTTTAAAGACCTAATCAGCTCCACACATTTCTATGTCCGAAACTGCTGCATACATTTGGGCATTACTCATTGCCGCCCGTCGTTTTTGTTGATTTATTCAAAGTATCAACGCGCCTCGGCCCTTTGATACTTTCCCGATACAAATTATATGGGTACCATATTGTGTTCTATCAAAAATACATCATATTTCGTGGGTGATAACGTCGAAATTCGATTGTAACAAACGAGCGTTATAATCGATAAATCAACACCGATTATTTCTATAAATTGTAACTCGATTAAGTTATAATCGATATCGTGTAATGTATATACGTAATCTGTCATCAGTACGCCAATAATTTATTGAATGTGTATATTTCGACTCATAGGTATTAGTCACGGAAACTGGCTAAATACCTAGCCAGTATATGATACAAACTTCTACGCTTATCAAAGACCGGTTATAATAAAATAATTTCACGAGTATATCATACTACTAGAATAGATAATAGAAAAGAATAAAAGTATCTGGATAAAAAGTTGCCTATATGTTATTCCAGTTGTCCAGCTGTATACGTACCAAATTTCATTGCAATCTGTTCAGTACTTTTTGCGTGAAAGAGCAACAAACGCACACACATCCTTACAAACTTTCGCATATATAACATTAGTAGGATAAAGTAGGATAGTAGGATTATGATTGGGATCGCTGAGCTTTAATTTCCTTGTAAAAGCAAAGGAGACAATTAAATTGACTAATTTATCAAAGCATGTCTTTCAGTTTCTTATATAACAGTTACTAGCTGCGCCCCGCGGTTTTACCCGCGGAATAGAAATATCGGGATAAAAAGTTGCCTAAGTGCTATTCTGTACGTACATAATTTCTTTTTTTTTTTTTTTCTATGTCATAGTGGACAGCTGAGCTGGTGGTTCGCCTGATGTAAAGCGATCACCACCGCCCATAAACATTCGCAAATGTACCTCTGTGAATGCGCTGCCCATTTTCATGGGGTAAGGGAAAAAGAAAGGATTAATGACTGGAAAGAAGGAATAGACTAGGACGGGTGAGGAAAAGGAAACGGGCCTCCGGCTCCCCCACTCACCGTACGAAACACAGTGGCATGCCACTATTTCACGCCGGTTTTCTGTGGGGGTGTGGTACTTCCCCGGTGCGAGCTGGCCTAATTCGTGCCGAAGCGTGCTCGACTCCCACAATAAAATTCATTGCAATCGGTTCAGTAGTTTTTGCGTGACAGAGTAACGGAGAGTGTTTCAATTTTACGCAGCAAGTATGTTTTAAATCTTTAACGCATATAATGTTTAAGAATCACAAGTTATGTGGATTTTATTTGAAAAATCAAGTATTTATAATGCATTTGAAAATCACGGTTTCTTAATAAAGTATATGAACCATACAGATCAAAACTGAGACATGTTGAATTTTTAAATTATATTAAATAACAATAAACTCAGTATTTTCTATTGTTTGATTTTACGCGAGTATCATACATTTAGAAATTAAAAACTTTCGGTAACATCTCAGTCTCCCCGTGACCACGCTCGCTGTAATGTGTTAGAAACGTCGGGTTAATAATATAATGAATAAATCGCGTTTAAAATCCGTTAAAAAGTTTTTAATTTCTAAACAATAAACTCAATAATTATATTAAGGGCCTTTATTTAAAAGCGTAAACTTAATAGTTCTTCGATACAAACTAACGTTATGAATGCGAAAGTGTGTTAGTTGGTTTGTCCTTCCTTCACGCTGCAACGGAGCAAGAGATTGCTGTGATTTTTTTGCACAGAGATAGTCAATTCGCAATGAAAACGTTACAACAACTAGTTGCAGTTCCCAGTTATAAATTCCTCTATATTTTAAACACGTGTTTATTTGCTTCACCTGTATGTTTGTATGCTTGTATGTTAGTATGTAAACGACTTCGTTAAATTCGATTTTATTACATAAAGCTGATAGATTTCATTCAAAATTTGTTTGAACAAAAAGCGCTTGTCAAGGGTCGGTTACAATACTTATATTCTTGAGTATTTCTTATTGTTGTGATTAGGATCGCCAGGATAATAATATATAACAATATAAATAAGAGCAAGTGGGATAGTTTTGATGATTGTCATTAAAGCGTGTCTCATGGTTTTATTACTATTGAAATTTTTGCACTAGTTACAAATGTATATTCTTTATCAGTAAGTACTATTTTTACTGCATAATACTATCTTTACTGCATGGTATATACTACTATCTTTAAATCAAACAATTTAGCAACGTATCTATAGTATTACCAACATTTTTTTATGTCACCATCGGCAATGGAGCTGGTGGGTCGCCTGATGGTAAGCGCTACCACCGCCCATGAACATTTGGAGAGGCGTAAGAACGTTTGCAGACCATACGCCTCTACAAATGGATTGCCGACTTCGAATCGGAAAGGAATTGAGAAAGGATTGACGAGAGGAATAAAGGTAAGGAATGGGAAGGGTAAAGAAAAGGATATGGGCCTCCGGCTCCCCCACACACCCAACGAAACACAGCAGTATGCTATTTCACGCCGGTCTTCTGTGGGGTGTGGTACTACCCCGGTGCGAGCTGGCCCAATTCGTGCCGAAGCATGCTCGAGCACCACATTCAAAAAGCAGAACGTATTGCATATCTATAGGTATATAATACTAAAGAAATGTTGCTAAGATAGCTCCGACGCGATCCTTAAAGCACGAACAAAACAAAAACGTTCAGAGCACCGTTAAATCAACGATAAGAAATCGCGGCGATTAAATGTTCATCAGACGTAAAAATTACACTAAATTAGCTGTAAACATGAGAAATATTTGGAGCTCTTTAGGTGTCTTGCGCCTAATAGTTATATATAGTTATACGTTATACGTTTAGACGGTTTTGGTTCGTCGAACTTACTTTGTGTTCTGTTTACTCCATTTTAAATAATTTATCGAGAGTTTAAATAAAATAAAACAGACGTTAAAGAAGCTAATAAAAAAAGGTTTTTTCAATTATAATGGAGTTATTTTATGTGTTTACATGAGTTTAAATAAGATTAACTTGCACTAAGAGCTTTTTTAACATATTTTACATATCTCCTATCATTTAATTACTCGTATTTATGGAAAAGTCGCCGTTTCCATCGCAACATTGTTGTACTTGAACTTACTTCTGTATTTTTTAATGTTTTAGTAGATTGAAGTAACAGTTCCGGTGCGAGTTAGACTCGCATACCTAGGTATCCATAGAAATTTCACTTAAGTAGGCTACAGAATAAGCAAAATTTTATTTGTATTAAACTAGTAATAAATTTTTATAAATTTAAGTTCTTTGCTTATAGTTCCTTGTTTGTTGTCAAATTATGTAGGTTTGATAATCTGATATTTTAAAAATGAAACATAAGCAGCTATATTTTGATCGCGTTCACATATAAGTTTGAATTTTTCAAGACTTAAGCTAATATAGAGTCAAGTATTTATTATTAATTTCGGCTTGATATCTTAACCCATTGCTGAGAAAAATGTATTGATAGATAGGCGGACAGATGGATGACGAAATGATCCTATAAGAGTTCCGACTTTTTGCTTTGGCGGCCGGAGCTCTAAAACGTATCATAAAAGTCTTATTACATTACAAACTATTCAAATAAATTAAGCATCGTGTAAATAGACTAGC
The DNA here is from genome assembly GCF_012273895.1 of Zerene cesonia. NCBI lineage: Eukaryota > Metazoa > Arthropoda > Insecta > Lepidoptera > Pieridae > Zerene > Zerene cesonia. Next base: position 1,166,639 of record NC_052110.1, read on the forward strand.
ATATTCAAAATTACTTTGACAATTGATATTTGTATTAACCCTCTTTTAAATTACCAATGTATTGTGAAAAATATGACAAACATTTTTAATAGCATCTTTCTACAACCCTGTTTAACTGTCCTTGGAATGACAAATACCCAGCAAAAGTCTTACCAAATCACGGTGCATCGCAACACGTATATTAGCATGTAAGATAAAGGGTTGCTAGACTCATGACGTGACAGCGGCAGTAAGATTCGTTTTCATTCGGTCGCATGTCTGCACGGAACTCATTCAATGTCTCCCTTGGTCAATGACTTGTTTGCACCTTTAATTGTTATGACGGTTGAACGTGGTCCCCAATATGCTTGCTGGATTTCGTGTTTGGATGCGGCTGGTTTTGGTGGTTGGGAATATGGCTTATTTGTAGTACACCGAATGATTTGTATTATCTAGTTTTGATAATAATGAATGCGGTTATGTTACGTGTTCAGATATCATTTCTGTAACATAGTCGAAATTAATTTGAGGATCAATAATAGAACCTTATAGAGATGACCACTCTAAAATATTACGTACTTTAGAGAGAGCGTTTAGCCTAAACTATTAACGTTACCCAACTAATAAAAAAGTAAAATTCAGATATTTATTCAAAGAAAAATATAATAAGATACAACATAGGTTGTATCTTCGTCTGTTGATATAACAAGTTTTATTCACTTCACATTAAAATTTAGCCAACAAAAAATAAAAGTGTATCGTTGGCCACCCATCATTTGTTTCAACTCAAAGATGCTGTTAGTGAAGAAAAAATTAACAAGTAGTTGTATGTTACGTCATAGACCCTATGTTTACAAATGCGTCGGTCCTGTAAGGTATAATTATAAACGTATTAGTGAGGTCAACGGCCGAAAGGGTGAAGGCCAATTTGAAGGTTTTGTTTTAAGGCCACATTTGGTGTGTGGATGTAAACATCACGCATGTATTCATAATCTATGAAAGGGTCTCCGCGGGTACGTTCTTGGTCCGCTACTGTAAATAATGTTTAAAAGTCGTGAATTTCTCACAACACCCATTTAATAAATTAAATGCAATATCATTAATATTTTTTTAATACAAATCGAATATAAACACAAACAAATGCTACTTTGTAATGAGAACGAATCAGTTTTATTGTTCTTAGCACAGAAAAAAACACAAGTTTCTTGAATAAATAATTATAATCTGAAATTAATAACTTTGGTACTGAATTGAAAATTGAATACGGGCGATAATTACGAAAATTGACTCGATTATGTTGTCAGAAAATAGGAATATTGATGGTCTATTAAAGCGATAAAGGTGTTTCAAGTGATAATTTGCGGCTTGATTTACATGTTCTATTACTAAGAACATGCAGTGAGCGGTCACCAAAGAAGAAATCATAATAAGTTTCTATATTCAGCAACTCGTAAAAAAAAAACAAATTAAAGCTAGAAACTGCTACTATCACTAAATTCCTATAAGAAGTATTATTAACTCATAATATTTTATAAAAAATAATGAAATGCTGATATTCATTAAAGAGTTAGCATAAATTTTGTATCTATATGGAGGAGTGCATTAAATTGACAAGATGACATTTACCATGACCGCTACTTGAATACTGGGAAAAAATAAAACTCTAAAGTGATTATCTTCACAATTCATCGTAATGTTCGTAAAAAATGCCTAATTATGAACAATACGTAACCTTCAATGCACTTGTAATAACTGAATGCTATAACTTATTTTAGGACAAGCATTGATTTATAATGATTGAAAAACAACTCTTATATCGAGACGCATAGTGATTGAAATCCTTTAAAAATACTATATAACGTAAGATATGCTGAAAAATTGAAAACTTCCAATGTCATAAGTGCCGATTTTATTTTAAGTGGAATTGATTCTTATGCTGATGAATTAAGCAAGAATATCGATTGTACATTAGATGTTGTACATGGATGCACATGTGTGCCAGGCAAAATTAAGTGTGCCAATATCATCGTTCTCGCTTGATCGCGTCCAGCCTTCGTTGGAATAGCTGTTTTCCGTCGATTTTTCTCGTATTTACTCATTTCTATTTCAGTCAAGGCCTTATGTATGGGAAACGTGTTTGAATATAATAGATTTAATGTTATTAATAAAGATATTCCAAAGATTTTCTGTGTAAAGAAAAATAAACCATAAAATACCTATAGTTAAAACTACGTGGTAGCCCTACCTAAAAGTGGCTAGGCTCTTGTCGGTTGTTTTGGAAATGGTTCCAACAATAGACAATTTTAATCAGTGAACCATTTTTCCGAACGACGTTCATTTATGTTACTGGATATGTGATAATAAAGACCTTGTTCTAACAACTTATTAGTTATGTAGATGTTGTTGAATGCAATGGATCGATCGCTATGACATTTTATATTAATATGCTGTCCATTTTGTTTCATGTATTCTGTTGATTGCTAATGCTGAGCGTATTTAAGTCATCTTCTTTTCTGTCATACCAAAGAATTTACATAAATAACAAGTCACCTAATTACACAGTATAAAGCAGTCGCTTCCCGCGTCTGTCCGTATGTATGTATGTATGATTGGATCTTTAAAACTACACAAAGGATTTTGCGTTAATTTTATAGATAGAGTAATTCAAGAGGAAGGCTTATATGTACAATTACATCTATTAAAATACTCCAAAAAAGACGCGTGTGAAGCTGCGAGCAAAAGCAAGTAATATATATCATAAACGTCAGATAAAACTTCTCAATATAATTATATACTATGAGTATCCTGAACATCGAATACAAAATGTACAACTGTATTGTCAATTTCGACTGCATTTTAAAGTGTATTGTATTATAGTCAACTAGCTGCGCCCCGCGGTTTCACCCGCGCAAGTCCGTATCCGGTACAAAAAGTTGCCTATATGTTATTCCAGTTTTCCAGCTATCTACGTAGCAAATGTCATTGCTATCGGTTCTGTAGTTTTGGCGTAAAAGAGCAGCAAACACACACATACTTACAAATTTTCGCATTTATAATATTAGTGGGATAGGATTAGTAGGATTGTTTATTTAATGAGTTAATATGTTAATTAATAAATTCGAACAGCATTCATCAGATTCGTTTTATTAAAAATAATATTTTTATTAATGAGATTAGTTAGTGAAGTTGTTACCATTACAAGGTTTGTCGTTCAGAAATTGATTTCATACATTAGAACGAATATTATCAACAAAGCTAACATCATTATCATAATTTACTAAGCCTCTTCATAAAAATAGACTTCAGCGTCCACCATGACCCTAGGTCGTTAGGTGATTACTACAAATCATTGCAATTGGCCACAAATTGCATTCTATATATGATTGTATGAATGTTTATTACATTTGATGGGCCTGTTTATGTTAATATGATAACTGCAATCAGGTAAAATTGCTTGTATAGAGTGTCAAGAGAGTTTGTACTAAAATATTTAGTTATGCTTTTTTGTTGATAATGTAAATACTGGTTCTGTTTCTATGGTATTAATTATCTGTGGTTTTGTTATTTATCTAGATTAATAAGAATTTATGATTCTTAGGTTTTGAATTAAATAATAAAATATGTAGTTTTTAAATACCTTATGAATGGCTGGATACCTCTTTGTATTGTGTATTCTTATACAATTTCATATTGGGATATCACAGCGTGCTTTACTGACATATATATAATTTCTTATTTTGTCTATTATTTGTTAACAAACTAGGTGTTCGTGTTTCTATTCTTTAACAAAATTGGTCAACAACATTTCATTTTAGCCATGATTAAATAAAGCGTGTTATAAGCAATACTCTACCAAGTCAGAACTATAACTCAAAATAGTTATGAAATGATTACTTTTTAAATAGCAATGCAACTCGGCGATAGACCGAAAAACGTTAAAAAAAAGACCCACGAAACTATGGGCCAACAATTGTAGATCTACATACAATTGTACCAGCAAATTTAATTCCACACTTAATTATAATTGACACTCACCAGCACAATACCATTCTCCAATAACTATAAGCTGATTTCACGCACAACCCTACGCTGCTGTAGCGAATTTCCCCCTATCGGTGTCGGGTCTAAAACACCCGCTTTATGTTTTGACAGGAGTTAATACAAGGGTCGGACGTCTTTACCTGTATATTGGAACCCTGCGCGTGCTCTATTGTCCCATTATTCACTTGTTAGGGTCGATTTGGTACATTTATTTCAAAGTTTATTTGTACATTAATTGAATAAGCACAGTATATGGGGATATTAATGATCAAGAGTATGCTTAATGCGTTTGAATATTGATTGAATTGTGGTTTATTGAGATGAATTCGTTCTAAATATTGTTTCATTCGTATCGTTATATGACGTATTTATTTATATTTTGCTGAAAAGTAAAATCAGCATATGAGAACATGTGGTTTTTAGCGCTATAAATTTTGTTAGTTGTTCTTAATCTTTCCTCTCATAAGGGAGGATTTCATGTCTTACATAACTGACACTGCAATAGTTTAATATCAAAATGAAAAATACGCGGGTGGTTCAAAAAACGAAAACCCGAAAATGCTTTCACCGGCTTAGCGCTATTAAAACAATATTAAGATGGCTCCAGGCCAATGTTTAGTAATGACATGTTCTTAAACAAAAGAACCTCAATAATATCGTATGTTATATGGCCAGGTTGTTTGGTTAATTTATGTTTCGGACGTCTATAAGGTTCGGTAACGTAGTGTTGTCTTATAAGGTTTCAGATTCAGGTGTGTCATTTGTGAATATAAGCAAGGAGTCTCTTAATGGCTCTTATATTAAGAAGTATTTCAATGTAAAATATAAATGTTATATTGTATCAATCATAATATATCTACGTATAGACTCGGCTTATAAAACGCGTTTTTTTGTTAATATATATTTACTTTTTCTGTTTGTATATTTATGATTAGGTTAGTGCTTATTAAAAAAACACAATAATATTATTTGGTTATTACGACAAAGACATACCCATCCATCATTCATTGCAAGATTTAAACATATTAATGAATATTTTATTAAGGTTATCACAGGATTAATATTTTATGGAACTTCAGTTTCTGACTGCTCAACGTAAAAGCATTTTACAATACTTTCTTCCAATATAATTCTCTATAACCCAAAAAGAATAAAACCTCAAACGTCCGGCCATCTCACTTACCCCGACATTTATTCCCCAAAGAAGTATGTTAAGCCCGGTAAGTAACGCGCAATAATCCCTTCAATCCATTAGTGTTACCAAAATGTCCCCCACTTAATGCGTATTAGTGCGCGTGTGCGCGTGTGCGCGTGTGCCCGCCGCCAATTGTTGCTGTGGTCACAATGACCATTTGAGCGTTTGAACTCGGACAAAATTACAACCGCGTTTGAGGGATACTGAGGACAGTTCTTAAAAATATGTTCTTTCCATACTTATAACGTTCATGTGACTTAATGCCTTTTTGCTTAAAATCAAAATCTTCGAAAGCTTTTTGAGGGTTAGCACGTTATTGCTTACTCGTCTTTCAATATTTTATTGAAATAATTCAACATATGTGAATCTTAAGAAAAGAGAGTAAATGCAATTGCTAACATGTAAAACATTCTATAATTCATTCATGTTTAATAGACAATTTATGTTGTTTATTTTTTTATAGACATTTAATAAAGATAGAATGTTCTTATACGCAATAGAGCATCAGGTTTTATGTGGCTCAAATAGATACTCTCAAATACTCGTTCAAATTAAATTGTTATCTGTAGCGGACAAGTTAATGGCTGATTTACCCTCCAGAACGTAAGAGCAATCTTTCAGTCATTATTCTTTATTTCACATATGTTTAAGATGTAGTGTAATAATGGAACACATAGAGATAATTGCATTGATTGTTTGTTGATTTTGACGATTGCCCTACTAATATTATAAATACGAAAGTTTGTAATGTGTGTGTGTTTGTTACTCTTGCACGCAAAAACTACTGAATTTTACTGAAGATTGCAATGAAATTTGGTACGTAGACAGCTGGACAACTGGAATAACATATAGGCAACTTTTTAATAATTGCTACCTCATAGTGATAAATTGTTGAACATATTGTGATAGATAGATATTATTTCATATTGTATAGATGATGTGTTTTAAATAAGTTCATTTCTTTATACGTATAAAATTCTCGGGTCATAATGTTTTTTATTATACTCCAAGAAACGGCTGGACCGATTCTCGTGAAATATTGTACATTTTGTATTAAATAAGGTAATCACCATTTGTAGAAAATTGTTACTTTGTACACAAAATAATAATTAATTTTGAGAGTTAATATAATAAAAATAAATAGGAGTGAATTTAGGATAAAATTATTTAAAATTTTTATTAAAAACAAGAGACAGTTGTTCCTTAAAAATAGCTTTTTATCATAATTTACACGTGTTAGTCTAAGAGCTGACATCAATTCCACAAGATGCAATTAATATTGTAGAAAAATAATTTATGCTTTGTATATTTAGCTAAGTATGAAAATACCTTTAAATGGAAATAGCTGCAAAAAACTGAAGAGCCATTCAATCATTTAAAGACCGTGTACATCCAATAATTATTTATACTGTGTACAATTTTTTCTCGGTTTTAATTAAAACTAAGTTTATTATCATTGTTCTTGGTGAATGATTCGTAAAAAGCCGATTGTATTTAAAATATCGCCTTGCCCTAATATTTGTGGGAATTACATAGGTATAATAATTATTTGTAATTGCTAATTGCTATAACACAGACACAGTTGTGCATACAAGGTACTTGAGACAAAAAGCATTTAATTTGCGAATAATTCAAACACCAGAATATATTTTTTCGCATTGGATTCTACGCGAATGTTTTCTACAATAAATAGTTACTAACGTCCCTGAGGTAAAAATTCAAATGCTGAAATGGGACTAAATGACAACAATTTATTATCAAACACAGAAAAGAATCAATTCATTCAAAGTCATTGAGTTATGAAGAAAAGAAGATAAAAAATATAATCTAATTGAAAACCTCCTTGCGCGATTCGGATATTATGTAGCTACATATTATTGTTACTAGCTTTGCCCGCAGTTTCACCCGCGCGGTCCTAATACATTTTCAGGATACAATCTTTCATCCCCTATTATTATTGAGGTAGAATTTGTCAAAACCTTTTCTTAGCGGATGCCTATGCCATTACATCTATCTGCATGCCAAATTTCAACCCGATCCGTCCAGTGGTTTGGGCTGTGCGTTGATAGATCACTGTGTTAGTCAGTCAGTCATCTTTGAGTTTTATATATATAAGATTTGAAAGTAAAATAAGACGTTTTTTGAGTTACTATACATACTATTGTAATGTATACATAACGTTAAAAAATTTCATCACACGTAACAATAAAAAGAGAACTCGTTTATGCGATATAGGTCACATCTGTTTTACTTTCGATTTTCTTTACGGGCACGTAAAAATCAACGGTCTCTTTGTTAACCTCAAAAAATCGTAAATACAGCCTCTCAGCTGCAAAGCACAAAAGCCTCCCCTTAATATATATATTTTTTTAATGTCACAGTCGGCAATGGAGCTGGTGGGACGCCTAATGGTAAGCGCTACCACCGCCCATGAACATTTGCAGAGGCATTAAGTCCATAGCAGACCTTACGCCTCTACAAATGGATTGCCGACTTTAAATTAGGAAGGAATTAAGAAAGTATTGGCGCGAGTTCTAGAATCCTATCACAGACATAATATTCATTGATTAAAAAAAAAAGTTTTAAACAATAATTTGAAAAAGATACTCTTCCCTCATTCACTATACATCGGTTAGCGTCTGCATAATCTAGATTTTAGAATAAATAATCAAGTGAGACGATAAATAGATCTGGTTGGTTACGTATTATCGTTTTTAATCACACAAAAACATACGTTACGTATTTTGCGCTGTCCTACCATATTTGTGTGTCATGCTTCAGAGTACCTTTTGATTATTTAATTAAATCCACGTACATCATTGGTTCTTATGAAGATGCTGAAATGAAGAAATGGACTACACAACTAGATAATGACAATTTATATTCTGTCACGGAAAAGTTTAGTTTTGCAAGTAACAATTAATAAATTTAATTTTTAGTTTTATAACATTGAAATGTTTTATAATTGCTACGGTTAGGCAAGAAACGCGGGTTCGAATCCCGCCTCGTGATCAATTTTTTTCTATTCTTTTAAAATTTCTCCACAATTAATAAATATAACAGTTTAGTTTAAATGTTTTATGTTAAGGCTTGATGAAAGCGTTCAGTGATTTAGACCTCAGAACATTATTATATTTAATTACTAGCCGCTTCACCCGTAGTATACATACAACCTATGTCACTCAGTGAGGTTGCTCCCTAATGGTGAAAGAACTTTTAAATCGGTTCAGTCGATCTTGTGTGAAAACATTACAAACATTTCATACAAATCATTGGTTTATAACATTATTATACATTAAAGTGACGTATTCTATACAAAAATTAATATATATTTCTAAATATCTAAAATGAGAGATAATTATTATAATGACGATAAAAATAAATAACTACCGACATGTCATCAGAACAAAACACGAAAGACGCACAACAAGTAACAACGTAGTTAAGTAAAAGCTAATCAAATCATTAACACGAAACGTACAATAAACTCGTATTAACATTGCATTTTCTAAACAAAGATTGAAAGGATAACAGGCCATGTACAAGTAGCGAGTGAAACGCGAACAAAAGCAATATAAAAAAAAAACGAAAAAAAAACAAAAAGAAAACAATTTAAAATCGTTGCGACTCGCGTGTCGATCCACTTAAAAAAGCGTAAAATTTGACATATCAACAATCTGTACCGAACAAAAATAAATCACGGCGGTTCGTTAATTAATTCCTCTAAATTTCGTGTCATTAAATAGAGAAATAAGAAGAAAACATCGCGGGTGTTGTCCCGATCGATTAAAGATAAGCCAAGAGTGAAGTCTGGGCTAAACAGTAGTTAGGTAACTTGATATGCGTGTTAGGGAGACTGTACATTTATATCCCGTTTGTATTCAAATGGTTCTGTTTTTAATTTTAATGGATGCTGTGCTGTTAAATATGTTTTGTTATTTATTTATATCACAAAGAAACCAAGTTTAAAATACTTAGACACGATATTTACAAGCAAATTAAAAGTGTGAATTTGATTGATGAAGAAGAATGTATTCAAAATTTATTATATATAACGATAATTTATTTATACGAAAAGTCGTCGTTGGCCTATTTAATCTGTGATACTTTATATGTTCAATTAAATTACAATTATATAATTGTAGCAAGCTTATGTATCAATTAGTTGAAAAGTGACAGTTTATAAAACTTAATTAAAATAATTGAGAAATCAACAACCAAAACTAACTTTATTTATATTGTCATAAATAATATTTACCTTTTACGTACATTGTCTCTTTGACTTTAAGTATATTGTAAAAGCCTCTTTATTTGAAAATAACTCGAATTCCGCGAATGTATCACAGACGAGCGAATCCATCTTCGATATCGGGTAAGTCAGCTTCGATCAGCGGTAAACGGTGCAATTTTATTTGTTTTAATCGTAGTTTAATAATAATAGCCATCATTTGGATCCGTGATAATGTCATTTTGTATCAAATTAAGGTGATTTTACATTAGGAATTGATTTGTAAGGGGATTAACCTTTTTTTTAACTACAGCTTACATGTCTTCATAATAACCTTGTTGATAATACCTAATATTATGTTTAAGAAAAAAAATGAAGATAAATAAATCGGGCAGAATAACTTTCTAATTTTGATAATAAGAATAATACAATCGTGATTATAAGCTGCATCATATTAAAGAATTATGTTCATTAGCATAAAAATAAATAAATCTTTTATACACTAAAGGTCATCCATGTGGTGTGTGTGAGGTTCCAGATTCTAACAAATAAAAAGCATCACTTCAATCGGTTGAAAACCTACGGAGTTATGGAGTAGGTACCAATACAATAAATACAGTCAAATTAAGAACCTCCTTCGTCTTTCAAAACGTCGTTTGAAAATCGCTTGAAAGCAACGTTACCGATTTTGATATGTTTGTATGAGAGAACTACATTACATCTGAGTGACATATGCTATAATATTTTTGTCTCGATTTTGAATCAATTTTTAAAATTACTAGACCAATAGAAAGCCAAGTTATTAGTAAGTATTAAAGGTTACGTTTTATTCTGCTTTTTCGAGGACATCTCGAGTAGAGCTTAGATCAGCGTTTCGTATTTAATATTTCCCCTCATCAAAATTTTACTGGTTGAATGAAAAAAGATAATACTAGAATAATAATAGTTACCCCATCCTTTTTTCCGATATGTTCACGTTAATGAGGTCACTTATAGCATTCAAGTGTGGTCTCTAACGGTAAATTATAAAAAAGCTGCATTATGTGATGCGTCTCGCACCACTGCTTCTGACCACTGCTCGGTAGAAATATGAAAAACGTTGGAAAATCTGAATTCCAAACGATGTTTGGTTTGAGATTATATGAGGTGATGTTAACATTCTGTTGCGAAAGTTTTGTGTCTGTATGTGTTGTGCTATCTGAATTATAAAATTACTAGGGTCTCCCCTCAGCTCCAATACATGCATCTATATGATAAATGTTCTACAATATTAAAGCAGTTCTACAACATTGAAGCAGTTCTACAATACTAAAGCAGTGGCGGCCTTGGACTATAAACAAAATGTTGGGGATTCGAGACTAGGCGAAGGTGCAAAAAATAATCGGTTTTTCAATTTATCTGCGCATGTGGGTAACATCACCACTGCTTAAATCAGTGAAGCAAAACATCTTGAGGAAACTGACATGTCACAAAATCAAAAGTTCGACGACATGTGACATCTGCTAACTCGAACTTGGCCAAGCATGCTGGATTATAGCGTGAACCCTTACAGGAGGCCGGTGACCCAGCAGTGGGAACATGTTTGGGCTGATACATATAAAACGTTCTCTTGAATAACCCTTGAATAGTTTAATTGAACAAAATATACAAGGGAATATCTTAGTAAGGTCAATTCCTTTGTTTCATAATATGTATATAGTGAGCTTTTTATTGTCATGTATGTATTTAAATGTATTTATGATTACAACAACAACAATGTATTTAAAACTATACTTAAAAATCATATCACCTTAAACCAGAGACGTAAGCATAAATTAATTTAAGTGAACGATTTGTTCTTATAAATAAAGTCTTTAAACCTATTTATTGCATACACTTTTTACGCCCCTACTACATTTATGGTTAAATTATTTTACTTGACTCAATTGAAGGTGTCTCTTTACCAACTCTGATGTGAAGAAATGGTGTAAGCTGTAGAACATATAGAAAAAGCGTGGATAAGTAATCCGACAACAAAAATGGTAGTTTAGAGATTAGAAAACTAAAACAATCGATAATTAATGGTTTTCATAGAATATTAGTTTTGTTTCAAGACGACAGAGCTTTTTATCCCTAACATTGTAACCCACTACGTGATACCACACAACGGTGGGTGAGGTTCAAAGATTAGTTAGCCAAAATTCACAGGTGCGCTGTTTCTACAAATCTCAAATTATAGAATTTGCCTATTGTTTATAATATGTATGTCGCAAATGCGTTCATTGATGGATATTAAATTTTTAGAAATTACCGAGGTTTTTTTTATGTACTTTTGAGATATTATTATTGACCGAACATTTTTCAAAAAATACTATGAGTTATTGCAAAATAAAAAAGCTATAAATATTTTGACTTTGACATAAGCACACACAAAATTTCGCCACCCTCTTCGTTTCATGGCAATTGACACATACCCATCGCCGCGCTCATTGCCCCAATTCGCTGCGGTTTTCGACCACACATCGCCCGCTCTCACTGCGACCACACCACGTTATCATTTGCTCCTGATTGGACGCGCCTTTACCGTGTAATGCAGTTAGTTGAATTAGCAGTACATTACTCGCGTATACGCTATTCGCGGCGCTGATAACGAGATTTGGACTAATCCTTTACAATAATTCGCGATAGGTAGATTACTGAGGCATCGACAGGCACCATACCACCAATATTCTACTAGGACCACGCCTCACAGCCAATGACAACGGATTTTTCAAACTAACTTAAAGGATTTGATCAGAGAATAACATGGGTTTAGCCCTTAAGTACATCATAATACACAAAGAATAAACAATTCTAAAACCACGCAATACGGTTTTAAATGTAAAAACGATAGGATAATAGCGTTAACACCGTTGATTCATGCAAATATGTATTGCACAAAACTCCTGCACCGTCCATCATAGAATATAAAACAACGCAGATACGTGATTCCATTCATATTTTAATATATTTTGTGCGTTCTCGATTTGCATTTTATTTATAAACGAAGCAAATCAGACCGTTAGTGGATTAAGTTAAATTAGATTTATATGGAGCTTTGTATTTAGTTATGTGTATGCATCGTATGTTGGCGCATAAAGAGCTTAGCTGGCATCGTATAAAGCTAGCTAAATCCCAGTTAAACCAATAAAAGGGTTTTATTAAATGAAAACCTATTGGATTCACCGACGGCGGCTCGGCGATACTGCATTTTGTACTAATAAAGATTAACACACACTGGAAGCCTGAATACGCCATAACGACCATGAAGCTGGAACGAAAAACGCATATTTAAGTGGACGGAAACCTCTGACGCCGCCAATAAGATTTCTATCGCCAAACAAACTCTACAATTTTCACTTTACTTTCATATCTTCACAGTATTTGTACAAAATATGCGACACATTACCCTAATAACATCAGACAACCAACTATATTTTTTATTAACAAATGAAGATTTATTCGATTTTTACATCATAAAACGCTTATTCATATACGAGAAATTTGAATAAAGTATTCGCAGCGCATCATTTAGTTGCAAAAAATAATAAAAACGCGCGTTTTTTTACCGGCGTTTCTTCCGTTCAGTGTACGACGTGAACCCTTTCTATGAGTTAAACACGGCTTATTCGATTAGTAAGGCCACTGATTGAATTAAGGTGAACGCACTCGCGGTTCTGCGGATTTAGTTTATAGGGTTTGACTTTCGCTAATAAGATATCGGTTATTTAATACCCTAGTTAAATAAATTACCTTTTTAAATTGTACCATAAAAACATTTCAGAGATGTATCTAGCTTGAACGATAAAACTACCTTAAAACAATAAATAAGATGATTATATACTTTTTCCTTTGTTATTATGCACCTTAATTATTTTCATCCCCTGAGCTATAATTAGACAAAGAGCTGGTGCTAAAATAAAGCGATTTCCTTATCAGTTTTGCTGTTTAAAGTAAATGCTTTACTAATTCCAGGGCTCATATATTAAATTTCAACGAGCAGCTTTTTAAGAAACTCCCAGTTTAGAGAACAAATGCTATTCATGCTATAAGAAAAATTATAATAGGAAACTAATATAAAAATGGTTGGTGAGATTTTTAATATAAATATTATCTCAATTCTCTATTATACACATATGAAGAGCTAAAGATATAATTGTTGGCTTTATGAGCCTGTTTAATGACAAACATTGAATGTGAGCGTCTGACTGCTTCAGCAGGAGTTGGTCCAGCTCGCAACGGGGAAGGGAAAACACCTCCACATAAGATCGGCGTGAATTGAATGGGGTTGGCGGAGGCCCGTAAAATCTTCCTCACCCCTTCCATTTCTTTATTCTCATCGATAAAATTCCTTATTCCTTTATTCTTAAAAGGCGGGTAACGCATTTTCTGAGTTACTACCAATGCAAATGTTCACGGTCGCTGGTGGTTACCGTCAGCTCCGTTGCCCGCTATGACATAAAAAACTATAGAGATGATTGATGTTTCGTATTTATTTAATAATAGCTGTGCACCGCGGTTTTACTCACGTAGTACCTAATTATACAGCCTTAAGCCTACCTCAATAAATGGGCTATCTAACATTGAAATAATTATTCAATTCAGACCAGTAGTTTCTGAGATTACCACGTTCAAAACAAACAAACTCTACAACTTTATAAAATATTGTATCAGAAGTTAAGATAAGATATAGATATCTATGCTAATAAATCTAGATATTAATTTTGTTCGTTACCATGATTCAAGCTCCCGAATCAAATAGTCTCTATTCAAAACATAAAACAGTAACCCACTGGTGATTACAAACATTTTAATCATCAGAAAACGCCAATAAATACTAGCGCAAGAAATCATTATCTTAATGAGCGGTAGACGGAGCATGGAAGGTATTTTTTTCCGTAAGAACACCACAATCGAGACTCAGAATTCATAATTTACATAATTCGTAATCGTTTGCTTGCGTTTGTTGTAGTGTTAGCGTGGAATATAAGCTTGTATAAAGATTAAGATATTTTATATAACGCTAATTTTGAGATTTTTTAAGAAGTGAAAAAATTTGATCACGAGTCGGGATTTTAAACCGTGTCTTTTAGCCAATCCGTAGCAAAAAGACGCCGGTTCGATTATTTAAAAATATCTAATTTATAAAGTATTTAAATTAAACTAAAGATTAACTAATAGACTAACAGAAACTAATAATACTATAAATGTGAAATTTGGTTTGTGTCTGTCTCTTCTTCACGTCTAATCACTTAAACCATTTCGGATGAAATTGTGTTTAGATGATTTGAAATTTGATAAAGGACATAGTGTATTTTTTCCTCTGACTGCGTGAGCGAAGCCGTTAATAATATATCGTTAATATGAATGTTAATCACATTTTTCATGACTTAGATTTAAATAGAAGTTGATAAATTTTGTATGTTCTCTCCATCCAACTTACGTGATAACTTCTTTATTTAGAACACGCATTTATTAATATATTTGTATATCTAACCTCCTTTAATTATAACCAAAACATAGGCCATAAAATCGCTACTAACTTACGCAATAGCAAATAAACAACTCCTATAAAATCGCTGTCACCAGCGCCCTACAGCATCGTCTAATCATTTTAATTGGCGACACAGTTGCTCGTGGCTAATGTACAAATAATACTTTTGTTTTTAAGTGTTTGCGGGAAAAAAAAACTCTGGACTGAAGCAACGTTCAGGAATCGATATTTGAAGGTCGAAAGAATCATTAGGTCATGCTTTTGTATTCAGCATTTATCAAAGAAAACACAAACATACATCGCTAAATGTTAATACTTATGTAGACGTGAAACATAGTTAGAAATTTATTTATTACTACGACAACTTTGTTTCTCTAAGCGCTTGAGTTTTTAAAGCGAAGGTTTGGGAAGGAAGCTTAGTTTAATGACTGCTAACGACTACTGGGATTACAACCATTTAGGTTGCAGGTAATTCTGTAAAACAGATACAGAATCCACTATACCTACATAAACTAGCTTATTTTTCACAATTCATAACTTTCGAATTTCACAACCTCTAATGTTCAAATCAACATCTCTATGATTAAAGTTTATATTAATTAATAAAGTTAAAAATAATTAATAATAGCTCTTCACGCTTCGTGTTACTTACTTTTATACAAATTATATAATCCTGACAATCCTTATCAGGATAATAAGATAATAGAAGGGAAAGAGAATAAGACTCATGAAACCAATGGAAATGTCACCGATCCCTAAGTTTCAATTTATCTATCCGTTTAAAGTGGGTCAAAATCGAGTCGAAAAGAAAGCTAATAAGGCTGTTACGACTGATATTTGTGAATTTTATATCACAGTACATATTATGTGAAATACTGTTTAGGTAACCTGTGTGAGTGTGTATTTCAAAAAGCTAGCTAGCGGTTTCGGTCTGAAAGCAACAACCAACTAAACATTTGAATTGATATTTTCGCGACCCACTTAGTGAGTCATTCATGAGTCATTAACAAATTCAAGATGTAAACTAGGGTGACATGATGAATATGCATGTATTCAGTGCTTGGTAACAGCGTGCTTGAAGTAAAACCACCCCAGCGGCAAGTAATAATCGTCTAACATAATATTTACTTTGTATTTTGGTTATGAGCGATAGCGAGTGAAAATGTACTATGTTATTTATATAGTGTACGGTTTAATGAAGATAGATTAGAGAAAATATATTTTATAAAAAAAACAAGGAATGTTATGTAATGTGGAACGGTAAAGGGTTTAGCAATTGTAATAGCAATCGAATAATGCCGTGATCTGTTTCCTTGAAATTAAATTCAACGAAAACTAAGGTCATATTTTTTGATGACTAGATATTTCATACCACATACACGATTACATTGTATGGTCCGTCTTTATAACACACTCTCCACACATGTATATATTAAATTTATCAACTTTCATTCTATCTGATTTCCGAACGTTGTTCCGATGTGTTTTTTTTAATCTAAAATGGCGGCGGGGCACGCCATATTGATTATTCCGCTAGCCTCTTCAACTGCAGACCCTACATTATCGGGCGCGCAATCTGGATACGATTAAAAGCAATAAAGCATTGTGGATTCGCAAACAAATTTGCATAATTAATAAACTAATTAAAGAGAAAAAAGTTAGCCTCGTAATAACAGTGTGGGATTTACGTGAAAGTCGAGTTTCTTGTAATTTTTTTCGTTGGATGAGTTTTTGTTATGTTAATATTGTTTACAAGTCGAAGTTTTCCAGCGCTTTAATGTAATTTATTGCGAAATGTGTGTACTTGTGTAATACTTGGTTATGAGAGACTATACATTTTAAAACGTTTGATGGTTTAATTTATTCGAATTAAGTACATTATGTCTTTTTTATGTGGACATCGCATTTACGCATTCTCACGGAGAAAGGGTGCTTGGTTATGTCGAATGGCCACTGTAAGAGTGGATTACCAACTCTTCTGTGTTCCATCAAAACGCTACATAAAGGTTAACAGATGCCTTCTAGGGAAGCGCGCACCATCTTAGACCGCATCTTAGCTTACCATCAGGCGAGATCGTGGTCTATCGCTGCCGTATTCCGAATAAAAAAGCCAACCGGAAGTAAATAACAGTGAAATTCATGAGAATGATTGCGGAAATGTTTAGAGACATCTCGTGTAGTCGTCGTAATCACGTATTAAATGCGTTTTGGTGGTGTATGTTTCCGATGTAGACATAAACAGATATTTAAAAATATATATTTTAGAGTCCATATAAGCTTAATTTGAAATAGTATTCTATCCTACATTAACAAACCAGCTTATTCCAATATCAGGCCACTAACTTAGATATTAATTGATTATCTGTTAAAAAGTTATTTATAAGAAATATCCTTAATCCCCAACACACATACAATATACAAACGAAAAACAGTCGTAAGATGAGTAACTTTGACACCATAACACAATAACCTTCATCAATTACTAATTAATGAAAAAGTTTTTACCTCATGTGCGAATCCATTGTTAACAGCGGTCACAAGAAACAAACTGCCAATTACGAGAGCTTATGGCGAGAAAAACTAAGTATTCATTACGCTGGTAATGATTTTCACACTTCTGTATATCTACTGTTCTAAGATTTAACAGAAACGTTACAATGTTCAGGAAATGTTTACATTGTATAATAGATAGGTATACAGTAGCATAATGCGGTCTTATTTACCCTTTTCCTATCTTTTATGCATAATTACTTTGATCAACATTGTATGCAGTTTATGGAGTTCTTACTTCGATTCATCAAAACCGAACTATTACGATGTATTATTAGTAAACACAGTTGTTTAGTTATTATCCTACATATAGTTACTAATACCTTTACAAGGCATTAGTAATGTTTATTAAATTTGGTACTGAGACATAGATTTTCACCTACACATAATATATAAATATCGTGAGTTGAGCCGCAAGCTCGGACAAGTGTTTCTGCGCGTTAAAGTTTTCAATTCAATATTAACGATTTGTATCTAATAATCAGTTCAATAATCTTCTTCGAAATACTTCGTCACAAAACTCAACTATACAAAAATCTTAACATAGAGTTGTTGTGACGTAAGAGAAAGACAAACCAAATACACTTTCACATTTATAGTACGAGTAAGATATGTTTATAAGAGAAAAAAACAAAAGAACTTTTCATATTCAATTCCGTCGATTGCTTCATTTCACCGACAAACTTGGTCAGTAATTAACTGGATTTGAACGCTTTAAAATATCGTTAAAACTGCACTCAAATCAGCAGACAACCCGCTATTTACCAACAGTATCCAAATACAATTTGGTACGGAAGCGAGGCCGTTCCTACCTCGTCGCATAAAACTTTCAGCGCGCATGTGATGGCCAGATAATTACTGGTCACGCAATGGCGCGCATTCAGAGGGGCAGCCAGATCGATGGAGGAGTCGGTCTAAATATTTATAAGGAAATTGTATTGGACTGGCGTTGTGGGCTGGAAGCTAGAAGTAGTATGTCTTGTGAGGCGCTGTTAGTAGTATGAACCGAGCTTATGCTGTTTGTGCATCTGCTTTGAAATGAACTGGAATGAGTGAAGTTCAGTTGAAAAAGATTAATGTAAATAGAATTTTCACAAGCTGATACTTTTATATAATAGACCTTTTATAGAATAATATTACACTAGGGGTCCGCACCGGTTTCGCCCGTGGTGAATATATGTCCTAAAGCCTTCCTCAATAAATAAGCTATCTAAAACTGAAAGAATTTTCCAAAACGGACCGGTAGTTCCCGAGATTAGCGCGTTCAAACAAACAAAGAAACTCTTCAGCTTTATAATATTAGTCTAAATATAATTTTTAACAGATGATACCTATATACATCATCACTTGCGTAAAGCAGATTTCAAACTAAGCTATAAGATAATACCATTGCAAATATGCTATGGTCCATGTACCATAGCTCACTCCTGAACCACACATGTTTTGGATGGAATTTAGTGCAGAGATAGAATGAGACCCGAGAATGGACGTAGGTTAGTTTTTATAAAATAAATCCTAAGTGATTGTTGAATCCCGAAACTGTCTATTCTTTCCTTAAACCACGCGAGCGAACATTGCAAGTTTAATTTTTAAACTGAATAGTAATCAAACTGCCCACTGTTTCTTGTGTGTGATAAACTTATAGTACACATAGTAAAACTTAGTTCAGTAGACAAAATGCATCTCATCTTTATGTATGTATGTGCTTCTGAATGCGTTATGCAGTTTGTCTTACATTTGATTTTGTTTATTATTGTTTTCATCATAGAATAATGGTTTATATTTACAAACCTTACATAACAAGATATAAGACTCAATCGACGGTATAACTAGGCAAAACTTTCCCATTTCTTTGTGCCCTCGCCACCCCAAGCTACCCTCGAAGAATCGGGGCGTGGTTCCTTCAGAGAGCATCTTCTGTCTCCCTCCACCATCCGCATTTCACTACATCCATCCCACTCTAGCATTCGATCCTATCTATAGCTGTGTAGTTGAAAGTGATCTGGAATAATGCTTTCGGTAATTTGTTCCCTAAATTATATTGTAATAAATTATGGCCACTTTGAAGACTGAACGACGTACCATTTCGATTTATACTACTAAATTATGTCAAATATATACTGAATTAGATAACAAACTTTCACTTATAATATAAACAGATATTATCTAATAACTGATTGAATACAATGAAATAATTGTCTCTGAAACAATTTTCTTATCATAATATTTTCCATGATTTGTTAGACGGTTAATTTCCTTTTGGTTGTTTCTTGGTAAACTTATTGCAATGAATTTAGAAACAGAAAATAGTAAACCAAAGATAAACGATTGCTCTTTTCTTGTGTCATCGTCGGTAAAGGATCTAGCTAGTGAGACTGACGGTAAGCACTACCACCGCCCATGAACATTTGGAGAGGAGGTAAGGTCCATTACAGACCTCCGCCTCTACAAATGGTTAAACAAATTCACTTGAAAAAGGTTAACCTTTTTAATAAAGAAGGAATTAACGAGAGAAATAGAAGAAAAGGACTAGGAAAGGCAAGGAAAAGGACGTTTAAACGACATTCCCAATAAAGGATTACCATGAAGAAGGTACCCAATTCAACTGCTTCATTTTGCTTATTTTATTCTATAGCTCCGTGGGATTTTAACAGATTGATGTAAATCTTCTTGTATTTGATAGGAAATTTGTCATTTGGTTCATTTTTAACAATCTGGACTGGTAATTCCTTCCCGAGAAAGGTCTGTGATGTTTTTAGTAGAAAAGATGTAAGTTAACGTAAAATATATTTAAAATAATAATACACGTACTCCCATGGTGTAATCCGCTATCTACATCTATGGAAAATCGAACCCGTCAGCTGTGGCAACACAGCGTGACGATCATAATCACTAAGCATAATCTTGCAATTATTAAATACTAGCTGCGCCCCGCGGTTTCACCCGCGTAAGTCTGTATCTAATAGGAATATCTACATACCAAATTTCATTGCATTCGGTTCAGGAGATTTTGCGAGAAAGAGTAACAAACATACACATACCTTAGAAGCTCGCATTTATAATGTAAGTAGGATAGCAGGAAGTAGGATAGTAGGATGGGATAGTAGTTAAAAGCAAGTCGCTAGGATTCTATTTGACACTTTTTTACGTACGTTTTGTAAAATATCATTTTCATTATTAACAATTTTGACGGACAGATAAACTAAACATATAAAGAAGCTGTAAAACCGACCTTGTGTTTTATCAGATACGTAGTAACTCTTTGTTATAACCAAATTTATTAACATTAAACACATTATTCTGCTTATTGAATATGACCATTTAAAGAGCTTCTAATAGGAATACAGACAGTTAGAATCACTTTTTTCACTTTGTCTCGATGCTTAACAGCCTTATATCTAAACCATATCCTTATCCTTACCCTTCCCAGTCCTTTCCTTTTTACCTCTCGCCAATCCTTTCTTAATCTCTTCCCAATTTAAAGTCGGCAATCCATTTGTAGAGGCGTCCTTATGCCTCTCCAAATGTTCATGGGCGGTGGTAGCGTTTATCATCAGGCGACCCACCAGGTCCATTGCCGACTGTGACATTAAAAAAAAAGTCTGCCACTTATTGACTATATTAACTAAAAACTCATACTTCTTAAGTCTGCAATTAATAAACGTACCGTAAATCGTAAACAGTTATTATAAATTTTTATATTACAAAAAGTGCATTATACTAAGTGCATGAAATCTTCCTCAATCTACGTATCAGATATCGTATTTCCTAGAAGTTATTTTCCGTTATCAAGTTAAAAACACTATTAAAAGCATGGGCGAGTTCCACATCACTGCCATGGGGGAATGTACAGAATTACCGCATCGACGTTACAAGACCGAGTTTTGTAATCGTTTATTTAATAAAATGAACAATAATTCATAATAAGACGTAATGTTATAGAGGGTATTGTTCTTACAATTGGCATAACAGCAATTCAATGATTTACGTAAATAAGTAATAAATGTTAAGCTTAAAATTGAGCGCATTTGCCTGTGGATTTAAAAGGATGCTAAAGGTGACCGGTGGAGGCTACAATGGAATATAAGGAAAGCTACAATTAATGGTCCATATGGAATAACAATACCTTATAATAATTTAAGAATCGTGGCAACAAACATTAGCAGACGTTAGAGTATAATTCATCTGCACGATTAGGATTTTAACGATTTGATCAAAATTAATAGTTCATATTAATCAACAATGTAATATTTGACTATTGACTATTAAAATAATTAATAAAATACCCGATAATTTCAAGAAACTACCAGTAAATCTATTTAAAAACAGATTGACGAACTGGTTAATAGTGAAACAATTTTCGATTATTAATTTTTGCACACCCAAACTATAATTTGTACACTCTTGCAAATAAATATAGTTTGAATTTGAATTTGGTGTTCAAATCTAATCAATTTGAAGGCACAACCTCTCACAGCGTACTGAACACATCGCGATTCGTGCGCCTTATCGAGCATAGAAGCACGCAGTCACGTACGCTTAGTGACGTCCTCACCTTGACGATGACCATTTCAACGGCATACAAATTGCCTTCGTGCATTTCTAAAGCTTGGATACGCACCAAGCTTGAGGCTTATGCGTGCACCTATCGCGTGGTTGCGTGCACACAACATATAACGGCTAGGCCACGTGGTGGAAACACGCGAACGTGTACTATCTGTCAATGGATAGCGTGATGGTTGCTGATTTTTAATCATGGCGTCGCGTGTGACTGCTGTGGAAGGTCGAGATGTAATTATGATTTTCCCGTTGGATCCATATCCCACGAGAATTGGCGTCTAGATGTAGCAGCTTCTGTTAAGCCACTTCGCACTACTGCATCTGACACGTGTTCTTTGATAGCTGTAAGTCAATGAAGTGAGCATTGGTTCTAACGTTGGAATCAATAAGTGTTCCTTAATTGATAACATTCTTCATTTTGATGCACTTGTTTATTTTACTTTTACATTCTATTTGGAAATCAATTTATTAAATACTGTACCCAATAATCAAGATTATGTTTTTTTTACTCATTCACAATTGATATATTATCAAATATCGAACAGTATAGAAGAAACAGTAGCTAATTCAATAAATATAAACAAAAAGCACTCGAGAAGAACGAAAATGTAATGAAACTCATATAACTATTCTTCATCTATATTAGAAATTTGCAAAACACAGCTACTATAACGGAGACTAATGAAATAAAATGAGAAATAAAAACGCAGATTATAAAATTTTATGACCGGAGTATTGCTTAGCTTTGGGAGAAGAAACATCGACCTGCGAGCGGCCTAAACTCTATAATAAAGAAATGCTTACTCATACAGACTCATAATAGTAGCCTCTTTCATCCCTAAATTTGCATATCTCATTGTTAGTTGCACTCAGTAATTTTTGGCTTAATACGCCCTTAAGTCGGGAATGTATGAAATCACAGGTTTAATGTGACTAGCTTTCTCAATTTGAATTTTGGCTGGTGCTGACCGTTTGACTTTTAGTAAAATTAAAAATCTCAACAAAAAATGATTGTAAACATGGATAGAAGAATTCAGTCACATTTATAGCAAAAGACTAACCGAATAGGCAGGAAATTTTGCTTAAACTTATTTCATGTTTGCAAAACCTGGTCTAGGATAATATTCATATTATGTGCTGTTTACCCTTTAATGAAAAATGCACAGAAAACGCTTCTAAATGATGACTGCAGGAATAGACATATAAAAATCATAAAGATATTTCTTTATTGCAGAACAAAAGTTTATTTTCCTATTATTTAAATATACTGCTTTTTTATCAATGTCAGTTGGTGGGTCGCCTGATGGTAAGCGCAACCACCGCCCACGAACATTTGCATTCGGGTAAGGTCGTCTTCAGTTCTTACGCCTTTACCTAAACACAGGATTAATAAGGTGAATAAAGAAAAGTACTCAAAAGGGTAACGAAAAGGATACGTCGATTGATTGAATAAATTAATATAAAAGACGTAAATATTAGTGGGTAAACCTGCTACACGATGTTTTAAAATCAGATATCAAGTCTTTAGTTTTTATATTATTTCTCATATACTTTGGCATTAATAGACATATTGTAAAATAACGTTATTTTAACATCGTTATCCCGTTGCTGTCAATGGATCGCTGATATATGTCTTAATTATCGGTGTGCTTTGCGCGTGCGCAGTGGGGGACAATTCAATATGCTTGTACGTAGTATGCAACTGTGTGTTAGTGTGTAAATGATCTTATAAATTGTGGCATTATTTGTGGGTATTTTACCCTTTGGGTACCTTGTTAGCAGATAAATAAATACCTTTGTTGAACGTGTTTTGGATGTATTTAAATATCATGACTAAAATCTTATTAATTTCTCGAACATTCTGTGAAACACATTTGGGTTAGGATTATGAATTATTGCCACTGCCCATATAAATAGATAATAGCTAACTCCGAGGTGATAAATAGTGATATACTCTATCAGTCACGTGAAATATATGTAATATGCCACATATTTTTTATTTAAGAGTTACCAAAGAGACCGAACGGATGGTAACGACCAATATCGCTGATGAATAACTTCAGCGGCCTTATGCTTGTGAAAATGAATAATATTTTCTTCTGATAAAGGATGAGAAAATGATTTATAGTGAGGATAAGAGAAGGTACTGGGAAGAATAAGGATAAATGCTTCCAAATAATCGCTCGCCCGTTCTCGGCTGGCCCAATACGTACCGAAGCGTGCGATTCCCGCATTAAGAATATCATAGAGTAAAGGGTTGATGTATTCTAAGAAGATAAAGATAATGGTATATAAACTAGGGTCTGTTTTGTGTTTCCTCGTAGAGGAGTACGTCAAGACTAGTGTCTCAGCGTATGACACGCTAGGCTAGGTGCTTAAGGCAGTGAAAGCTCCTGAAGCAACGTAACGCAAAAAAGCTTCTAAAAACATAATCGCCGTCAGTAAATGTTTTCCAAAGCATATTTTTTTGTGTAACTATAATTTCGTTTAAATTAAACTATCAGTAGTTGAACTTATAGCCAAAAATTTAAGAAAGTATGAAACTAATACAAAAATAGGCTAATTTACTGGTATATGTGTGGAAATAATTGCTCATTAATGGATGAAGTTGTCTTTTAACACATGCTTCAATTTTATTAAATTAATAATTTAAAACCACGACCTATACTATTTTTATTTATTGAACCAACAAAACACTTTTCCCCGAACATGCTTAAGTAAACGGGAATCGAATTTTGGACATCGAAACTCGTATGTGTAAGCCGACACTAAACAGTGGCTTACCACAACTCAAATGTCATGAACTTACCACCCAAATTTCAACCTTAAATCTTGAAAATTAAGCTCAGAGTTACATAAAAGCTCGTTCACTAAAAGCGTCGCTGCGAATTAAAATTAAACGTGTTTAAAATAAGGTTGTGATTTCCTTGGAAGCAATAAGTAGCCCGTGTGCAGTATTAAGTTACTAAACCAAATCATTTTCCGTATCATTAAACATTTAACTTCTTAACGTCAGCTTTAGTTTGACCTTTTTGCGAGACGAAAGGGTTTGAAAAGGTTTTACAGGGAATTATCTCAGAACTGCTGTCGCACGATATTGTATTGTTTTCACGCCTGTTTATATTATTATCTTAGGAACTACAGTCTTCATATATGTATCTTGTGTCGGAGATTTTCCGTACAGTACATTATTTAAATATCGGTTGCCGTTTGTAGTTAATAAATTTCACTCAATGCAGAATCTTTTCTCCATTCACAGTAAGATGTTGTGTTCTAAATATTTATTAGGAGATGACATACTGTAAGTACCCGAAAGAATATAAAATAACATACGTTAGGTCACAAGGCATTTGTGTTGTTTAGTTACAGAAAAACCGGGCAAAGAATATTTTTCTGTTATTTGCTTAAAATATGTGACAAAAATGGATTAAATTAAAAACTATTTTTGACGGATTGTGGGCACTATTCTCTCATTATATTATTATTTAATAAAATTATGTATTAAACTTATAATAGACGTATATCACAAAGAGAAAGCATGTTTTAAACAATTTATTAATCCTACTAATATTGTAAATGCGAAAGTTTGTAAGGATGTGTGTGTGTGTTTGTTGCTCTTTCACGCAAAAATTACTGAAACGATTGCAATGAAATTTGGTACGTAGACAGCTGGACAACTGAAATAACATATAGGCAACTTTTAATCCCGACATTCCAATGGACTTACGCGGGTGAAACCGCGGGAAGCAGCTAGTAATTAATAATTAAGGGATAAATTACCATCAGTTAAATATAAAACTTCAACGTTAACCGTACACATTTCGCCTTCAATTCACAACCAGCAAGTCATTGTCCTTTGAAATTCATGAAAAAATCTAATAACTCAGATTAATTTAATCACGGGGTTCTTAGAAGCGGTTTCTTTGTCCAATATAGTTCTTTTGAATGCTTACTGACGCAATCGTTATGTACGAATTAGCGTATAAAATGTGTAACATATATGTAGGAAAATACGCTACAGTTTTTACTTGAGCTTGAAGTATGTTGAGAGGCCTGGAGATGAAAACTTTTTAATTTTAGAAAAGTGCAGAAAACTTTCTTCTGTCTGATTTTCATAGATAATTTTGTTTACAACTATCTAGCCTCATTAACTCCCAGCTAAATTTTACATCGGATCGTCTACTTCCACGTCCCTTCCATAGATTATTAACACACAATACGATGTGTGTGTACAATGATAGTAATTACATAATGATAAGTCGCTTAAACGGTGCCCGCGGAGGATGGGGTAGCGTCAGCAATAGTGTCCATATATTTTGGGATAGTTATTATTTTATATGAAAAATTTGCGACATCAGAGATTCATGTCTTTGTAAATATGTTATATTAAGCGGTGGTAACTAATTTAATGTAATACAACGTTTCAATACTGCTATGAAATTAAATTATTTATTTGTAATAATATATTAGTTATCTAGCGTAACATTTATGTTCTGTAAATATTTACGTATTCGGTTTTATTAATCCGATACATGTCACAATACTCATTATATTTAAATAAGAATATCCGTCGTAAAACTGTATCCAGATAAACCTAACAATTTACCATGTACATATATAATTCCTATAAGTCAATGTACTCGAAATAACACACCGCCTCACAAGAATCTATTCCCGCATCCTTCCAACAGAATAACAAAGTTATAATTGGCGGAGTAATACATATAATCTCGAATAATTGACGCTATTACAAAACTGGGCAGGATTATTCTTCTGACGCTACTTATATAGATTTCGTGGAAAGAATTCCGAAACATTTGTTTGATGCGGCATAATAAGGCTCAATTATGAAAGTCCGTTCGTTCGTATTTTATATTGTATCATAAGTGAGCTAGTGTGAAGGGTTTGGCTAACTGGATTATAGATAGCTGGATGATGATCTGAATTAAATAGATAGTATGGTCATCATAAACAGTCTATTATCTTGCTATTGTAGACGCGAGTACGGATAAGTTTATGTGATGTTCATGAACTATATTGGTATGAGGACGCGTCATTTGCTTCTCTATAACTGTGCAGTGGTTTAGATGAAAAGTACCTATATAGTTTTAGTCTCAGATGTATCTGAGAGGTGTAATTATTGTCAATTACATGGAACTAACATTTGCCCGCGGCTTTGCACGCGTTAAATTTGGAGCAGTTTAATAGATGTTATACATATAAACCTTCCTCTTGAACCACTCTCAAAATCCATTGCGTAGTTTTAAAGATTTAAGCATACATAGTGACATAGGGACAGAGAAAGTGACTTTGTTTTATACTACGTAGTGATACACAACGAATTGATGCTTTTGACGACATGTGATTTGATGCGCCTAGGAGCTGGTTACAGTAACTAATATAAGCTAGTTAACAATTTATATTCAACCAACATTCAGAAGTCTAAAATTTATTTTGTATGGTAAGGATTATAAGAAGTATAACCTTTGTGCGTTCAGCTCTATTCCTATTGCTGATGGACCATTCGATTCTAGCATTTGTGTAAGATGGATGTGCAAATAAAATGGGTATATTTTTATATTTTGAATGTTTTTAGCTGCAAATTGCACGGTTATTTTAGATTTGATAGCTATGTCGTCACTTTTGACAAATTAAATAACAATATGCATGAAAGAGAATAATATATAAAGAAATTATATAAATAATCGCTTGAATCATTTTGCTTATTTCAACAAATTTGTCCTGGAACTGGTGTGTTACGGGATTTATAAAATGTTATATCAAAACATAGGAGGTATGTATCCCAGCAGTGGGAACATATATAGGCGGATGATGATGATGATGATGATGATAATGATATCAAAATCAAGGTGAAACCTGCTACTAGCTAGAGTGACGATATTCGTAGGGTTGCTGGTCACTATTGGCGACAAAGAGCCAACGACCGGACTCAGTGACCTGCTATAGGAGAGGCCTATGTCCAGCAGTGGACATCAAAGGCTGATAATGATGATACCAAGACAAATATTGTAAGTACATTTGACGATCTGTAATTTGTACCATTAAACAATTAATAATATAATACGGAGTCTATTAATACAACAAAATAATTAAATTTAATTCGCATTACTTCCATCTAGTATAAAATTTTATCATTAAAATTCTCGTTATAGTAATCACAAGAACTCATTTTAATTAGACTTATCAATTTCTGAGTTTCAAGTACCATCGCTTAAGGACCACCCGCTAAAATTTCAAATCGACAGATGTTTTTTGCAAATGTCAAAGGTCTTAATTGCGTTACGGGAATATCACTCTTTTCGCTGTAGGAATATGAACGAATATCGCGTGCTATAATTTCAGCCGTTAAATGTATGCCCTTTGAAATAGCCGACAATTTTTATTTCTCTAAATGACAATGTTACATAGGCTGTTTATCATTGTTTTTATTTTTATTTTATCCAACGTACAGGATTAAATGTTTGTTTTCCTGATATTTATTTTTAATATGAATTTTAAAATAATGTTTTATACAAGGGAAAAATTGTAACAATGTAATAACAAAATCGCTCTTAAGATAACAATGTCGTTTGCGAATTAACAAGCCATAAATTTGGAAATTAAAACCAAATGAAATAGGAATAAAATCATTTCATTTGTTATTATGTCTTTTAAATTGTCATTAATAAGTACAGATAGATAATTAATGGTTAAAAAGGGTTTTTTATTGTTATACCATACGTTACCAACACTCTACCACAATATGCTTTAATGTCTGTTGTAAATTTTCACCACACATGAATTTCAAAATGATTTTTATTACAGTCAAAACTATAATTCATTTTTTATAAATTTTTACAAATATTATAAAATTCTACCTGTACCGAGTATTTTCACCTGCGGACGATCCCGCTGGCAAAAGAAAGTAGTTCAGATCATGATTGATTCTGGTACATAAGCTACATCACTGCCAAGTATCATCAAATTCGTTCAGTGGTTAGCGTGTGAAAGAGTAACAAACAAACAGACATTACGCAAACCACCCATGAGATTTACAGAATCTCTGACAATCCGTTGCGCGCCTTTAAAGGATGAGGAAAGGATTGTATATGGGAATAAAAAAATAGACTGGGAAAGGTGGGGAAAAGACATTATGTTTATTTTGAAATACTAAGGAAATATGTTGTTCGAATTGTTATTCGTAACTTTCATCATTGTATAATTTTTATCGTGTTTGACTGGACGCATCCAGTAAAAAATAAACGTTTAATATACCAAATAGAAAGTGATCACTAATCCAAATAAGAAGTCAATTCGACTCCATCGCTTTCTGTCCATTTAAGGCGTGTACCCAATAAATTATTTGATTTGCAGTTATTCTCGTAAAGATGTTTTCTTTACGCATGGATCTCCACAGCACTATTTTTATCTGTCCGCTTGCAATTACCAACTAATTGATGGAAATGTAATGCATCAACGATTCGTGGAAAACAACTCTTAAATGTGTTCTTTTGTTCGTGTGTCTGCGGGGATGCCTTGAATTGGGAATGGAGACATTTTATTGCAAGATCACATTGTTGTTGTACATGAAATTTTGTTTAGCAGAATTTTTTGCTTCGATGTTGCAATTAAAAAAGTGTTTTGGAATGAATGTACGTATCGGGAAGAATATTGTTGACATAATTATAGTAAAGAAAAGACAAAATAATGCCGGTTAACTGCGTATTGTAGTTAAATTTAATTCTGATATAATTTGTTGTTTTGACCGTAACATTTTATACAAAAAATATGTTTTTTTTTTTTACAAAAAATATTAAACCTTAACCTTTTTAACTTTGACCTGAACTAGAAAACTAATAACGGGAAGTGAGTAGTACAATTGCGACTAAACATTGGATTTAACAAAAAACGGAGCCATTACAACCTCGTGGGAGACGCAATTATTTTCAAATTTTAATCAAAACTATCACCTTTCACTTCCACTTAACTATTTAAATGTCGATCTTGAGGCAGCTTCGCCTTAAATAGCCTAAATTACCCAACTTGAACTTTACGAATGTGGGATATAGTTGAAAATCCTATAATTCGATTAGGATTTTAAACAATTTGATGTTCTATGATTGATGTATTCCATCCGATCTATATTAGGCATTATCAAACAATCCAAAAGCGATATTAAAGAAAAGGCATAAAGTTCAATATACCTTGATCTTTTTGTGTTGATCCTAGAAAGTACTAGAAAGAAATTGATAAAAGATTGCAATGATTATTATCTAGACGAGTACGTAATAATTTGTTTTTCTTGAAGATTGAAGATAATCAGTCAATGTCATAGAACAATGGGGAGTTTAGTTCATATCTTGCTGAATATAATTTTATAATGTGTGTATATTTAATATGATTTAATTTCATGTCTGAATCATCTATCTCCCGCGGTTTCTCTGGTCTTTTATAAATATATGTTTCTATATTTTTAAACATAATAATATGAAGGTTTTGGAAGAAGTAACAGTTGACCGTTCTAATCTCAGCAACTACTGGAACGATTAAAAAAAACTTTCATTGGATATGTAGTATCTGTTATGAGTGGCCTGGGTATAATACATGTGTACCACAGGCGAAGCCGGGATATGGCCTAGGCTTTAGTAACTTTTATACCGTTTTTGAACAATACTATATCTTCTATATATATAAAATTCTCGTGTCACAGTTTTCGTTGCCATACTCCTCCGAAACGGCTTGACCGATTCCTCTGAAATTTGGTAAGTATATTGGGTAGGTCTGAGAATCGGCCAACATCTATTTTTTATCCCGATATTCCTACGGGATACGGACTTACGCGGGTGAAACCGCGGGGCGCAGCTAGTATTCCATATAACTTAATATGTAGCATAACAATAATTACAAAGTACTTAGTGATTTATAATTAATTTATTTAAAGGGTAAATTTATAGAAGCTATTCCCATCAGAAACATAAAAGATGCCGTATAAAGAGAACGCATTAATAACTTTTTTCGGATACGAACCCACGTACTGCCGTGTGCACTAACCACTACACCACAATGACAAGTACAATAAAATTTAGCAGCGTTAATGATCAACGATTTTAAATAGCAAGAAGCAATTTCCTCATAATTCAAAGAAATCATGTTGTATGCAAATTTAATGGCAAATGTGTTCCACTGACAGTTATATTATATTGCAATCCGTTTGCACGCGGGTTTGCTTGTTCTTCACGCTCCTTGGGGCATACTGTTCAAAATACTACGAGATTATTATTATAGAGAATTATTTAACATACGTGTTCAATTGCTTGATGAGTATTCAACAGTTCAAACGTTCTTACTAATTTTATTTATTTACTAGCTGAGCCGGCAAACGTTGTTCTGCCTTATTCTTATCATTTAAGAGTGTGAAAAATAGATGTTGGCCGATTTTCAGACCTTCCCGATATGCATACAAAATATCATTTCTAACATTGTGACATGAGAATTATTTTTTATTGTACAAATAGCTAGATAAATAATATAAAAAACATAAAAGGCGCAAAGGTGAAAAATTAACAAAGGATTTTATATACAACTAGCTGCACCCGGCAAACGCTGTTCTGCCTTACTCTTATCATTTAGGGGTATGAAAAATAGATGTTGGCCGATTCTCATAGATACCGGATTAGCACAAAAAATTTCATCAAAATCGGTCAAGCCGTTTCGGAGGAGTATGGCAACGAAAACTGTGACACGAGAATTTTATATATTAGATTGGCGGCGTTATGTCTAAAAGCCATTTCTTCCAGGCAATCGACGGCTTTTTCAATTGTATTTTCCTTATTATCTACATTCAACGAAATCATACGAAACATTTCGCTAAACTACCATCAGATACTGACCAACGTAAATGACATTAAAATCTAAATCCATCGCATCAGTTGAAGCGCAACTCTCTTTACTCTAACGGACCCACGGAGCGTGAAGCGAACCATAGTTGCGGTGAAAACTGCAGAAAATTAATTCATTTATACAACTCTTGCATCCCGTACGATCAGTCTTAATATGGAACATTTTATTGCGAAATTATTTCCTGTTTCGATGGCCATTGGAAATTGAGGGCGTGAAAATAAGAGTTGTGTATTTGGGATCAGGAACTGACTAAAGACTCCGTGAAAATATAGACCTAAATCTGTTAAAATTGCATGTGTTGACTGAGAATGGAAAGAGAAGATTTAGGAAGCATGTACGTTTAATAATTCGTTATAATAACACAATATACAGAGGTACAGGTGCTTTTATATATTTTTATAAACTACGAGTAATAACTAAGATTGAATGAAGACATTATCACCAGCTATAGCTGGGTATACCCACGAAGAGGTAATATCATTATATCGATATTTTATTGCTGTGATGCAAACTTTATATTTTGCCATTATAACAAGTTTAGTGAAAACAAGTGAAAACTTAAAGCTTCGTACAACCAATAAACGAATAACTGGATTAAAACAATGAATAAGCATCGCTCGATCTTACGATCCGAGGTAACAATTACTGTAGCTGGGTCACGAGGTACAGAGATATGCCCAAAGCTGGTCCTTATTACTGTATTTAAGAACCGATAATTATGTGTTTGGACGTGATTTAAATCCGATAAATCATTTCAAGCAGTAGACTGTTATCATTGATTTATTACGTGTTGATTTGTGTGCTAAGCTATGCTGCATTTTCACGTCTTTTTATCGTTATAGCGGGCAGCTGGTGTTTGCCTAATGGTAAGCGATCACCACCCATGAACATCCGCAGAGGGACTGCCCTCTTTCCGTTTTCCGTAGTCCGCTTTTAAGGGGTAAGGGAAAAGGAGAGCATTGGCAACAGGAGAGAAGGAATGGAGTGGACAGGAGTGGATCCATGACCTTGAATCATATTTAAATAAAATTTACTAACTTATGCCTGCCGCTTCGCATGCGTTAAATTCGGAGTAGTTTAAAAGATGTTATTATATATATAAACCTTCCTCTTGAACCACTCTACCTAGATAGGTACAGACGCGGGAAGCGACTTTGTTTTATACTATGTAGTGATGATATGAATAAAATTAATATTTTTTATTCAAATTGCAGTAATAAAACCTGTCGATTGTATTCCGTACATGGTGTTAGATTGATTTATAGTAGTTTCACTATAGCATTCATTTTGTACTTAGATGCTAAATTAAATCCATAGAAACAGCTGGTCATGGTTAATAAGGTTGATACGTGGATTGAAGTTCCTTGAGTTAAATAGAATAATAATATACATGGAGTTTATAATAAAAACCACGAGTTTTTTTTATCAAATAAAGCAAGCGTAAAACATCGTAATTTCTAAAATTAAAAAAAAAACTATCTATCCATATTCCAATAAAACTCTTACATATATTATTAACTCACACAATTTATTAATAATGCAAGCGTATATCTCAAAGATATAGAAAGTCCACAGAGATGTTTCGGTCAGTTGCACACACGCACCGAGAAGCGGGTAAAGTGTCACTAGGTGCTGTCAGCCTATTGATGGGTGACCGCGCAGCGACACCAGCTGACTCAGCCATGCTTGGGAGAGCGCGTAAAAAGTCGGAACGTGATATAATTAAGGCGATAGTTCAAGCATTTTAGCGGCTCGACTATGAAATAACACTGGCCGCACAAAAAAGAAAAAAAAAGTGCAATTAAAAATTACAATCATAACAATACAGATAAAACAAAAGCGGTAGAAGTGTGAAGGCCTATGCCACACCTGCAGCAGATGCGCGGACTACCTATCCACGATTTTTACCCTTTAATTATTATATATTGCGATTAACGTATTAAACTGATGCATTGCCTCTTACACTTTATCTTACCGCGTTAATAACGTTGTTATAGATGTCATACTGGTTACTGATAAATTTGCACTAATGGCACCGAATAAATCCTCAATTTGGCGGGAAACGTGTATGTATTTATCATTCGCCGGCCGATCATTTAGATATATCGAGGCAATGGTCGAAGAGTTGGTGTAGTTTTTTGAATGTTTGCACATTTTGTTCAGTGGGTGTGAGTTAAATTCCATTGTATAAATGTGATGGGATGTTTGAATCATTTACAAATTCTCGTCGTACTAAATTTAAATATTTGTGTATCGGGTTTTTTTTTATAAACATATTGTTTATAGAGTAGAATATATAGAGAAGTAACAGGTAGTATAAATATTTCTAATGAAAATCCAAATAGTCTTCAGATTATCTGAACTTGACTAAATGCAAAAAGAATTATAAAAATCGGTTCAACCAGTAAAATTATGACGTAACAAACACAAAAAATATAGTCGAAATGATAACTCGTCCTTTTGAAGTCAGTTGATAAACATGAAAGAACCTTACTGTTGCAGTTTGCTTAAATTATTGACTAACCGTTTGATCTCGCAATATATATTTTCTGTCATTGGTTTCTATAAAACGATTAACGTTTTTTTACATTTTGTATCATAGAATTTATACACAAATAAAATTATATAAATTGAATGTTTTAAAACAAACCACAAGTTTTCTCAACTATACAGTCATTTATCAACCTTACTACGTCACGCAGTGAACTTCAAATCATCAATTCAAAGAACACTTCCTCACCCAACCACACAAATATTCGTCAAGGCGTCGCATGGTCAGTGAGCACTAAAACTATCACTCTGCTACCAGGTTATCATTTACCAATTATACTCTTTACCGTGTGCCATAACTTGTTATTAAAGACCATGGAATTATTGATATAGCTGCTGTAAAGTGTCTTTAAATTTATTAGAAACAAACACGTAAACCGAAGATGGATTATTATAGCACTGAGATTTTAGAAATGCATAAATAAAGAAAGAAAAATGCATCGTAAGATTGTGAATTCTTTCAAATTATAAAGTATTTTTAAATCGTATTTAATGCCCTGATATATATAATTAACTACCATTTTCTTGCAATTTCTCTAATCGACTTGTTACAATGATATCTCGGTATAAAATTTAATTGTTAAGCACAAACTCTATTCAAACTCAAAACATTCAACTAGTGACAACTTCCTTTTGAAGTGCATTTGGATTGTCAAAATACATAATATAAAATTTACGCCCGTTTCGAAAAGCATTTCCTACAGAGAAGAGCCGGCAAGAAACTCTGTGTTTGCTGTTTTAAAATCATGTCCTGCTTACATTTTAATTTAATACTTTCCTTTGAAAGTAGTGTCAAAGAATTGTCCATGGAACATATATCAATGAAGGAAATTATCTTAGAACGTTATGTACTTACTGGGTGAAGAAGCCAACATTTTTTTAATGCCAATTAATTATCCTTAGATCGAATTATAATTCCTTTCCTTTATTGTTGTTTATTTACTCTGTTATCGTTGACACAAATATGCGAAAAGGTCAGAGACTACCCAACCCCTTCTGTTCTTGTCTGCAATAACATCTCATTTTAGACTGGTTATGTTGATTATGATGGATTCTTGTGTTAGTTGTAAACAGGTGGTGCATTTGCCCTACGTTATGTAATAAAAAATTACTATTTAAAGAAAGTTTATTAGACAATTATGTAACATTTTTTTGGACTCCTAACATAAGCAAGGCTGCACCGTTCTAGGAATTAGGATAGTTCTATATTCAATTGATAGTATTGTATATGGGTAAATGCTTCCCAATTTTTACTAAATTAGAACAACACTTATAAAAGTTAGTAATTTAATATTATAAATTCAAAAGTCTGTTTGTTTGTCTTTCTGTAACGGCGTCACGGATACTATTGTAGTATAGATATATATAGACGTAGAATATGCGATAGACAACTTACAAATATTTCACAACATCTCCATATTTGTCTAAAAGAATACAAGAGAAAGAGAATAAATCGTCTAATAATCTTCATCCTGAAACGTGTGTCACAAATCTGCAAACGGTTATAACACTTTAACAGTTTACAAATCCGTTAGTTACCAATCTCGGATTCGCATGGCGTCAATCGATTGAAATCGATATATCGCCCATTATCCACCTCATAAATATAATCGAATCTATTTATTGGCCGAGACTAATTCTTGAACGTGTGTTTCGTCACGCCAGCGGTTTTGGTAGTTTGCTACAGCGCTATCTATGGTTTACTAAATTTTCGCCTGCGCCTTCGACCGCGCAGTCATAGGGAAGAAGGATAGCCCCGGGGCTTAACCCGCACAGTACCACTTCCTGTGGAATTGTCAGGATATAAAAATACTATCCTATGTCCTTTGTCTGGTCTGAAACAATCTCTGTACGAAATTGCATCTAAATAGGTAATACAGAATTAATGACAATATCTATTAGTAGGGACTTTTTTGGAATTACATCGAGGTAGAAATTTAAGATGGAAAGACGAAAGAAAACAATTGAATAAATAATTATTGATCTGTTTTCTTGCGGTTCTGTTGCTTACACAGAGGTTAGTTGAATTAAGGAAAGTAGATACATAGCTATTATGAGAACATTAAATAGTCGATGTTATTTGAAGATAAGTAGGTTTAAATATTATGTCTATCTACTTTATCTTTAAAAACGATTCATTGCATCAACATACTATTAATTATTAGTAAGGTAGTCAAAGCAATGTTTAAAAGTAATACAAAGTAAATACTACAATGATAATATATCCACACTTTGTTTCGGATAAGACGTTTAAACAAACAATTTGAGCCAAAAAATTATATTCCGACGGAAATCCTAAGCGAAATAATAATATTATGCGAGGTCTTCTAACTGCATTTGAATTATATTGCTTGTCGAAATATTGCCCGTTTGCTACGAATAACAGTATTTGTTATTCGTAGCCCGTTTGTGAATTAATTTGATATATTATTATTTTAATTAACCTTGTTTATCGTATTATGAGATTTCATTTATCATTTAGCATAATATCGGGTTATTATTTATTTGACACACTTATCTATAACGTCTATTAAATATTTTTTATGTACCTTCTTGTAGTGCTTTTTGCGAGGGGGGTCAGTGAACTGTACTTCAGGTCTTTCATAGATCTATTCTAGACACTAGATCTTTACAACGTAAATACTTCTTAGTATTTTAATTTTTTTAGTTTTATAGCATTGAAGTGGTTTATAAATGAGAAATTTTGAAAGAATAGAAAAAATTGATCACAAGGCGGGATCCTTATTAGTTAGTAACTAGATACTTCTTAGTAGTTTGATAAGTTCGGAAGGCAAATAAATAATTTTTATTATTTATTATTATTGTTCTCATTTCAATTGACTACATTTATTGAATACTTCAAATACCGATACATAATGAATTCATACGATTCAGAGTCACGAAAATTCCGAACGTGTTTGTTGTCTGACTGATGAATTGAAAATCGTATAATTTAGATATATAACATAATTTGAAGTTTAAAATTCTTTAGATATTATTAAAATTGAAATCAAGTGTATAAGAAGACCTTATTGTACCTAAATAGTTATTTCAATCCTGGTCTGTAATAGTAGGAAAATATATCATTTATAGTATAATATATTATATTTCTTGTCACGATAACTCGTGGACATGCAATATTTTTTCTTTCTTTGTTCTTACATTTTCATTGATATATGTAACAATTTTAATTTTAAAAAAGATATATATTTGTACAAATTTTTAGAGTAAATAAATCTAAAATATCTATAATATCTTCTTGGATTGGGAACCGAATCCTTAAACAAACAAATGATTTAACTTTCATTGCATTTTATTTGCCACCAAAAGAACATACACTTTTATAGCAGCGAATTATCTATAACAAAGGAACAGACGAATGAAGCGACTTTGTTTTATACTATGTAGTGTTTTTTAATTTGAATCCAATCTCTTTTACTCAAGCACGCCTCGGCATGAATTGGGGCAGCTCGCACCGAGTACCACACCCCCACAGAAAACCGGCGTGAAATGGTAGCATGCTGCTGTGATTCGTACGGTGAGTGGGGGAGTCGGAGGCCCGTATCCTTTTCCTCACCCGTCCCAGTCCATGCTTTCTTTCCAGTCGTCAATCATTGCCATATCCCTTTCCCGTTAAAAACTGGCATTCACAGAGGCGCTACTTCCCTTTGCGAATGTCCGCAGGCGGTGGTGATGGCTTTCCATCAGGCGAACCGCCAGCTCAGTTTCACGCTATGACAAAAAACACTCACCTCTTGCCATTTCTTCGTCTCCGCTTCGTCGCGTACACCGTACCCAGCTGGCTGGCGTGGGGCTGCGGCGGCCGGAGCAGGCCATTGTCCACGCCATCGATTGCGTAGGCCGGCCCGCTCCAGCCGCACAGTTGCAGCTTCGACTCTGTGCCTATCTTGCTGGCAACCAGCCCCGGCGCGCCAGCCTCGACACAGTCACCTTGCTGGAACGCGTTCGGATACACCGTGTCCAGAACTGATACGAAGTTGGAAAACAATGTGCCGTTTTGTTATACGCGGGAAAGATTGGTTTGCTGTTTCAATGTTTCTTTGTAGACTGCTAATAACTTAGTACAATGACTCTATCCTGTTGCTTGCTGATGACACTATTGGTACCGTGCTGATGCAATTTGCACAACTGTAACAGCTTATTTGTTCGAGAACAATTTATAGCATTAAGTTGTTGGAAGTTTGACAATACTGCACAAGTTTTGTCTCTTTCAAGTCAATTGTAAACAAACACAAGACACAAATAACGGGTTTTCAACGTTATTAGAAAATTTAACTATTTGATTTGTTATAAGAAATTTGATGTTGAAAGTAGTAATTCGTATATCGCGTTAACTCGTTTATCACTTCATTTGAGAATCGATTTTTGTTATATAAATTTGGTATATATATTGCAATCGTTATGAATGTAGGTATCAATAAATTTGGCGTTAAGATGAAAGTAAATTTTAGCTTGAAGCAAATACGATAATGTCTTATCTGTGGCAAATATTTGTAACTAAAACATATGAAGACCTTTTTGATTGCCTTTAATACACTGTTTTCTTTATTTATAATGCGAGGTCACGTCTTCTTAAATTTATCTTTATTTTGATCATAGTATTCGCAGTGTCAAGTGTGTTTTAACCAGCCAATAAATTAATATTATAATTAAGATTCTTCTGTCAAAACTCTCTTTAGAAATCAGCTTCCAAAGAAATGTTTAAATCTTTTACAATTCATATTTCCTTACGAGCATATTTTCAAAGGTCGAACGCCTAATTTTTCACGTCAAGACGTCTTATTAGAATCAAATATTGATTGCGTTCTGCTTCTTGCATACAAATCCGACACACCACAATAAATAAGCAATCTTAACACGTTTCTGGAAGATATTTGAGCCTGTCAAACGGAATACATAGGAAGAATTCGTCAATTGTTCACGTCCACGCTAGTCCACGTCACATGTTCATGAATCCACATAAAATTCGAGCACTAAACACAACACATGGTAAGTCACGCTGTGGTATTTTTTTCGCGTTTTTTTACGGACGGTCCGTGTACGCGTGGCGCGACCGCCAAGCGCCTGATGTCATTTGACCACTTGCCCACAAAGACCCCTAACTGACAGGGCGGAGCTAACGCAAGCCACGCCCACCGACTGACGCCGACCAATCCGAACGCCGCCTCTATCTCAACCCGCACTGGGATGTATTGAACATATTTTTATTTTTCGTTCTCATCGCGCGATTTCTTTGAAACTTTTTCTGTTATTTTTTTTTTAAATCGCTTTTATTCAGTGGCTTCTAAAATGCCAGTACTGACGTTTACAAGGGAATATCATAAGTATTGTTGGTTTCTTTTTGTAGCATTCGTGAATCAGTCCGCCGATTGTAGATATATTGTTTTGTTTATAATCAAGATTTTACTGCGAGAGTTAAGTAAATTTAATCGTTCTATCTTTTTATTGGGTTCATTCCACAAATGGTGCATTTATGTGAGGTCTAATTCATAAAAAATGTAACGGTGAATTCGAAAGTCGCATTAGAATACGTCCCCCGTGAATGGTGGTGACGTCACAAGATGGCCGCCGATGGGGAGATATTTCGCATTTTCCCCTCGACCGCCGGCCGGTGCGGACGTGCGGCCTTCGAATGTTTAATCCAAAGTTATTATATTCCCCTTTCACTGCAAAAATTGCTTATCAGAAATACTTTGTGTTTGAACGAAAATTGGCTCGTGTTTAATATACTATGTGTCAAGATATCATGATGAAATATTTTGTGAAGATTTACAATAGTAGCGTCATAAAAAAGCGTACTTTATTTATGAGCAATATATAATTAACCCACTCATGCTTTAATAACAAATGTTTAGAATACCTACCAACTCGTTTTAAACTTATGAGACAAACCTTTAAAAAATTCGAACAATGTTTAAAAACTATCATCATCATCAGCCCATATATGTTCCCTCTGCTGGGACACAGGCCTCCTATGAGGGTTCAGGCCTTAATCCACCACGCTGGCCAAGTGCGGGTTGGCAGATGTCACATGTCGTCGAACTTTTGATTCTTGGACATGCCGGTTTCCTCACGATGTTTTCCTTCACCATTTAAGCAGTGGTGATGTTATTCACGTGTGCAGATAAATTGAAAAATCAATTTATTTCCTGCACGCTACGCCCGGTCTCGATCCCCGACTTATCGATTTTGAAGTCCGAGGTTCTCACCACTGAGCCACCACTGCTATTGCTACTGTATAAACTATATAAACTATCAATTCATTTTAATTAGAATTACGATTTCCTTTTGTATAAGATTTGGGCCAGACTATTTCGAATGCGAACTAAATAACAGTTGTTGCCAAATGACTCTATTACTTTTTGGTATATTCGAAACTAAATATTTAATTAAATATCTTTTTTTAAGTACCCAAAAAAAACACAATAATTAGGATAAGTAGCGATCTCTATCAGGCAACCTTAAAAACAAAGCAACTTAAAGGAAATGGCTAAAATAGAGAATAAACTACTAATATACTTACTAAGTATCATTAATGTAAAATCATTCGTGCCACTAACACATTAGTGTAAACTGATACATGTTACTGAAAGTGAAATTCCTATGAGAAAACTGCAAAGGCCTCTTATAAAACTCTTATAAAACCCAATCAAAACAAAAATAGCGTAAATGTTGTGTATAAAAACATACATATCAAAGTTTTATATGTATTTTCTTATAATTGAGATTATTTTTTTCGAATTAATTAATTGTTTAGAAATTAAACTTTAACGGATTTTAAATGCGATTTGTTCATTATATTAGACAGGTGTCTACCTGCGATCACGATCGTTGAATATGATAAATAAATCGGTTTTAAAATCCGTTATGAGTCTTTAATTTATTAATGTAGACTAGCCTAAAATCAACAACAATATGATCCTATAGCTACTGCTATAGCTGCATTATCAAACTATTCGCTTTTGAAGGTCATATGTTATTTAAAAAATATCTATGGTTGAAAAAGTTTGTAAGGGTGTATGTGTTTGTTGCTCTTTCACGCAAAAAACTACTGAACCGGTTGCAATGAAATTTGGTACGTAGACAGCTAGACAACTGCAATAACATACAGGAAACTTTTAAACCCCATACTTCTACGGGATACGCACTTAGGCGGGTGAAATCGCGGGGCGCAGCTAGTAGGTCATAATAGCAAACCAAAATTTGAAAGATAAACGTTAGAAAGACATAAAATCTAGAAGTGATTTTAATTTGACCGAATAACATTAACTACCTATTTAGGATGTCGTAGGTTAAAACTGGTACAATGTGTGTTTTATCTTAGATTACATTCTCAAAATTATTATAATTTTTTTAGAATCGGTAATAAACCGCCGCCATTCCTATATTTTTGCTACAATTTTTCTATATTTTAATGACCAATTGTACAATAATTAATGAATAGAACAATTGACAATTTTCTACTTCATTCGATAAAGTCCAAATTAAATAAAAAGAAAAATACACAGCCAATCTAGGATACGATCTAGAAGTTTCTAAACGCTTCAAAGCCCATAAAAATCAGTGCAATAAACAAGCGGAGACGCGGTCCCAGCCACTGCTATATTGCTATGATTTACAAGCCACCCCCAAAACATCGTTGACGTAAATCAAGTCGAAATTACTACCGCTCACGCATTAACAATCTACTTTTGATAGGAGCTGGTGCAAGCTACATGAAACACATAACACAGTAGTACTATCTATCATAGGGTTATTTTATAAGGATAAGCATTAATTAATTAACAATCATATCATAATTGTATATTTGCAAAAAGCTTAAGGCTTCGCGAAGTCTTCTACAAAAATTGCCATACCTTATGACCTTTTTTATTTTGGGTATAAGAATATTTTTATGTATGATAACACATGGAAATCATTTCAATTTTTGTATGTGGTAGTCGAGCACGCTCCAGCTCGCACCGGGGAAGTACCACGCCTCACAGAAGAACGGCGTGAAATAGCATTTTGCTTTGTTTCGTCCGTTGAGTGCGACATATAAAAAAAGATGCTATGGCAAAGTCCAATATTAAAAGTCCTTGTACCAGAAAAATGTTCCTATGTACCTTTAGAATGTGGGATAACTAAGGTTAACTTATATCAGTCTTGTATTCGAAATTACAGTTTTAGGGCAAAGCTCCAACAGTATTAACTCCATTGTGGGAAAGAGATGGCGCTAGACGACCTATACGTCTTTTCTTTCCCATTAATACTGACTTAAGACGACACGGTAACCCCCAGCTTCACGAAAGAATACTTTTATTAATTACTAGCTGCGCCCCGCGGTTTCACCCGCCTAAGTACGTATCCCGTAGGAATATCGGGATAAAAATTGCCTATATGTTATTCCAGCTGTCCAGCTGTCTACGTACCAAATTTCATTGCAATCGGTTCAGTAGTCTTTGCGTGAAAGAGCAACAAACACACACACATCCTTACAAACTTTCGCATTTATAATATTAGTAGAAGTAGGATATTTAAAATATCTATGTATATAATTGGTTAAATAAGATAAGCGATTAATCAATAATTTTAATAAACGATGTGATGCATGCTTAACTTCCCATCAGGTGGCTAGCTGACGTTCCAATAAAAACTCCATGCAACAGACAGCACACATGATCATCCGTTGAGACAGTAAATATTTTCTTAATAAGTAATGACCATAAAATAAACAAAATAACCCACTAAAAAAACCCCGTTCATATCAGCGGGTTCATTAAAACCGACTTCCTTGCTTTATATCCATATTTAATCATCAAAATAAGCACTATATAAATATTTATAACGAGTTTTCGCAAAAACTCGCATAATTTGGCAACTTGGACTCGATTCGTGTGTAAAATGAGTAACCGTAAACGTCTTGTTAGTGTCATATGAATTGACACTTGTAGTTTTTAATTTTTTTACGGGAATTGACATTTTTCAGTTACTATAAGTATAAGAAATTAATTGTTTTTGAATCGTAGATACGCGATGGTGCTATTCTGCGGGTGTGAGACGTAAAAGCTGATTAGGTTTTAACTTGACGATAGTTCGTAGATGAATAATGTCGTATGTTTTTATTAAAACGAACAGATGTATGTCTCGGAATGTAAGATTTTTTTAAGGTGTATAGAGATATTTAGTTATGTATTGGGTTATGTTTCGAGCTTGATGTTGTTTATTTATAGATATCAATCAAAATAACTGAATAAATGAATGAGAATCACGTGAATCAGTTGTAAAGTTACGGAGT
This sequence comes from Zerene cesonia, assembly GCF_012273895.1. Lineage (NCBI taxonomy): Eukaryota > Metazoa > Arthropoda > Insecta > Lepidoptera > Pieridae > Zerene > Zerene cesonia. The sequence continues at coordinate 1,210,452 of NC_052110.1, forward strand.
TATCGATTAACATAGCAACAAAAAAAGTTAAATTGTGAACCTCTTTAGTTTTAGAAAGTCAGTTTTAATGCACAAATTTTTACACTTGGATACTTCGTTATTGCTCTTGTGAAAAACAATTCGAGCCAACGATAATAATATAGCGTTAGACAATAAACTCTTCTCCATGTATATATGACTGGACAGACGAGTCTCAACTTTCTTATTTAGAGGCTCTGAAATTAGCACTGTTTAGAAATAGTCAATTGTTAATAATAACAACTCATAATCTAGTATTATGTAATTAGTTATTACAATTGAAACATCGCTTAATAAAAATCGCTTTATAAGTTTTATGAGTTTCTAGTGGTACTAACCCACAAGGTGTAGAAAGAAATTCGTGTAATTACTTGGGAGAAGTTTTGGAGTTAGACATACAAAATAAAGCCTTGGTTCATCGGATCTGGTGATGAAATTTGTCAGCGCTTAAAGCACGTCCCCTTAGGATACCATGAGAAAAATCATTGGTTGAAGTTTTTATATCAAAACTCTTATAACTTGCACTCAACAAAGTAGTAAAAATTCGGAGGACAAGTGTCTATAAAAGCGGTATTATTTTCATTTTATTGTTTGAACGTCTCATAAACATTATTTGTAGTTTATGAAATCATATTTATTTAAAATAATATAACGCGTAATTACGTATAATTAATTAATTTGGGGTAGTGTTTTTCACTTTATGACTATTTTATAAGCAGGTCAAGGTGAGATAAAACTAATTTATATGTATATGAAGAAATTTAAATGTTTTATTGTTTCACGGAATTTAAAATGTTTTTCAATTAAATTAATATCTATGGAGTATTTTTTATTGAATATGAATTAATGTTTATATATATTATTAATTAAATAACTGTAATGTATTTATATTATAAATTCGTTAAAACATATATCTTATCTTATATCTTTAAACGAGCAATTCTTGTATATATATATTTATAATAATTGGAATCTCGGAATCGACTCCAACGATTTTCATGAAATTTAGTATATAGGGGGTTTCGGGGGCGATAAATCGATCTAGCTAGGAATCTTTTTTAGAAAATGTCATATTCGTGTTTTATCGACTTAAACTTACTTTTTTAACAAATAGGAGGCGTTTGAGTAGTCCCAATTTATTATGACTCTTCCTGACATCTATTGGCGAATAATAATACTTAAATATAATTTCCAAAAAACACGATGTATAAAAAAAAAAAAAATACCGAGCAAAGCTCGGCCATCCAGGTACTATTCATAAAACACAAAAATGTTAATACAACAATATTAATTGATAAAAAAAATCTGAACAATTTAAAAAAGTATAAAAGAAAAGCAATACATACATACTAAATTATTTTCCATAGTGAGAATTGAACCCACTTCAAACTTTGTAGTCAGATCAACCATTGCGCTAATAGCGAAATAATTGAAGAACTGTCCCCATACCGCCATCTATGAGTTTCCACTTGAACTACGTGGTTTTACTAAGTTCTGGCTTGTGAAGCTCACATACTGCGTCGTGATAGATTCTCAGCGCTGGCTTCTTCTATAAATAGTACATAAATTTTATTAAGCTAAAATAAATATAACAATTTTTATTATTAATATAAAATACGTAAAATAAGCTTATAAAACTGCAGTCAGATAGGTATAAAAAACATAATTATAAGCAATAACTTAGGTATGTTAAATGTTTAATACGAAAGATTTAAGAATTTGAGCCATCAATTGAAATAATGCGGCAATAATCACAAAACAAAAACAAATTAAAACGCAGAACTAATTTAAATTTGAAATTCGAACATATGCCACGGAAATTTCACCGATAATAATCATTGGCCAATTCGATTCGATTTTTAAATCGGGTGCTTTTTTTTTAACGGCGCCGGCAATGGTCTGAACAGAAAACTGTCAATCAAAATGCTGCATATTATTATTAGGGTATTGTAATCACAAGTTAAAATTTCAACATTGTGTTTAGGGTTCCGTGGAAATAACGTATCTTATAACAACATAATTTAAATAAACATTAAATAGAGACAATAGATATCAATCATAAATTTGTCAATATCTATTAAATAATACATAAATAAATAATAATAATTCACAATTGAATACTTACTACTGATTTGGAAAGTAGGTTCTAAAGAGAAGATACGGGAAGAAGCTCTGTAGCTGCTCTTTGAAAATCGTATGTTTATAGAAACACGATATTAACCTAAATTACGTTTATTATAATGTAGGTACTATACCTAAAATGAAACTTATTATTTTACTTAATTCAATTTACAACGAAACAATAAATTACACATATAAAATCTGAGGGTGTCGGCTTATTTTATTTACGAAATTTCGTAAATAAAATAAGCCGACACCCTCTTGACCGTTTTAAATCTAATTGTATTATGTCTTGCGGCGGTAATTGTGTCCAAAGCTAGCTCGAAAAAAAGTGGCTTATTACGATTCTCAGGTTTTTTTTGTCCAAAACTTACCTTATCCCTAATCTTCTATTGACACCGTAATAAGACTAAAATATTGTACCGAAATTCTGAATGAATGGAGCTGTGTATAATTAAATTGTGTATTAAATTGTTTTTGTCTTAAGTATTTTTTGGAATGAATTAGTTTCATGTATAATTTAGATAAGCTTGTTTCAATGTTATATAGTCTGAAATACATTTATATATAACATAACATATGTTTTATTTACCATATATTGATTTGAATATTATTGCTTAGATCTGTAAATTAGAAACAGTGCTAAGAGGTGAAGAGTTTTAAAAGTATCTACCAACCGTGCGGTTTCTTTTTTCAGTGGGGGATGGATTCTCGGTTCTCCTAATAATGGTTCTATTAAATCTTTCTTTTCTCAATAAACCCTTAAAATATCCATCATTCTTGAACGTTTAATTTTTGAAGTGAAAACTTCTTTAGGCGCGTTGAGCGTTTTGGTAGAGGGTAAAATCCTCGGTTCGCGTCACCGACGTGCTAATGATAATTTTTACAACCACTTTGTATTTATATTTTGTTCATGATTTGTTTAACCCATCATATGTAACTTATAAATAAAACATAAAAAATTTCATATAATTTTTGCATATAGTTTTAATTACTCTCAACTTAATAGTTTCGTTTTCACTTCTATCGGCAGTCCCACGACTGCTACTGGTTTTTTTTGTTTGTTACATTTTTCTTCAGTTGTAGTTACATGTCTTTGTACTAAAAAAAAACTACGTAAAATGTACTTTACCGTTTTTGTTTAGTTTTTCTTCACCGGTAACTATGCGTGTTTTAGTGTGTTTCCCTAATAATCTCACTGAGAACATATCTCTGCCCAAACATAATGGTACAAAAAATGTAGCACCAACATCCTCTCTATAGTTTTTCCCGGCGTATCCGAGCCACCGGGCGGATTTGGTTCCTTGAAACTAATCAGTCTAAATAAGTAAATTGGCGGCGGTTGCACGCGACCGGCATCGGCAGCGCATGGGGTCTGATCTTAAAACAATTACACGACTCTATCATAGCGTATCTTTAGAGTTTTATGTTTGTATGTCGCTAGCCGCTTGCCCCTACTTTGCCTTCATTGACCCGAGAGAAAACAAACTCTTGGTGATGATGTAGTTTCAACTATAACAGTTTTTAAAGATTAACATGTGACAGATAAATCGTGACAAACATACAAACATAAAATTTTTCTTCTTTATGATATTAATATAAATACAGCAGCTAACATCCGGAATTACTAGTCCGGTTGTAAAAATACGATTGGGTTGATAGCTTTATGACATGATAGAATGTGTAATCACGTTTTTTATATACAATATTCAATATGACAAAATATATTATTGGAATAAGGAAATGATCTGATCTTCTTGACTCTCATTACCTCATTTGGACTTAAACCTCTGAACTTCTCAGCCATGATTTCCATATATAAAAGCAATATAAAAATACAGATTATGAGAAAACATTATTCAAACATAACATTCCTTGTGGAGTTATATGTGTATATGAAGTTAAGTTTATTCATTTTTCAATTTGGTATATACAAACTTAGTGTGCCTTTTTAAATAAGGTTTTAACGGACAACTATTCTGTTTCATGCAGTAGACTAATCTAAACCGATTGTTGTGTGATGACCCTTTTGCGATTTAGAGAAAATCTTTGAAACTACAAGTTGGTATTTGAAATTATTGCGCTACTCGATAGACTAAAATCTTTTAGTATAATGTACGCTATTTTCATCATGATACAGAATATCTGCGTAATTATCATATGACTTGAAGTATTATTACATATTATAATTATCATATGACAAGTTATGTATATGACGTGAAGTCGAGGTTTAGAGTAAACAAGTCTAAGAAGCGAGTTTGATGTTCAAACAATTGCTGTTCTTGTAGGTGTCTTACAATTTACGTCGTCAGCTTTGTAGCGTATATAGCAGAATGTAATAGTGGGAGTCGAGCACGCTTCAGCACGAATTGGGCCAGCTCGCACCGGTGAAGTACCACACCCCAACTGAAAACCGGCGTGAAATATTGGCTTGCCACTGGGGGATGAGTGGGGAGCTGGAGGCCCATTTTCTTATCCTAATCTGTCCCAGTCCATTCCATCTTTCCAGTCGTCAATCCATTCCTTTTCCTTTACCCCTTAAAAGCGTACAGCACATTCGCAAAGGCTGCGAATGTTCATGGGCGGTGGTGATCGCTTACCATCAGGCGAACCACCAATCAGCTCAGTTGCCCGCTATGACATAAAAAATAAATAAATAATAATGCAATTCAAGTATATATAAAGTCATTAGATACCATTTACTGTCTCATTGTCTATTTGTTTCAGTAAAGACAAATGCAATCTTAACGGGACTTGCATGCATGGAGAGTTTACAGATTTCTAGCTGCGTCCTGTGATTTCACCCTCGTAAGTCTGTATCCCGTAGGAATATCGGGATAAAAAGTTGCCTATGTATTATTTCTGTTGTCCAGCTATCTCCGTACGTAACGTATCAAATTTCATTGCATTCGGTTCAGTAGTTTTTGTGAGAAAGAGTAACTAACAAACATACATACACATACATCCATCCTCACAAACTTCCGCATTTATAATATTAGCAGGACCACTGTTTCAGAACGCACAGAAGTTCTCTCAATCGTTAACAATTAAAATATACATACCTCAACGACAATTTTCACTGAAATCAATAAATTACCTCAAATTATATTATGCAGGACATATTGGTGTTCGTTAAAGTTTATTTATTTTGCTGTCGCACAAAGACTGCTATACTGATGTCAGACATTCTTTCACCATTGTAATCCGCATCTTCACTGAGTGACATAGGCAACATGGGTTTATTCCACGGGCAAACGGCTAGTCTGCTAATCCGCTTTTATAATGACGATGAATGTTTTAACGCCCTGCTTTCTTAAACTAGCTCAAAATATGCATAAATATCATTGTCCGTAAAACCAGCGCATAGAACAATATTACCCACATGTAAACAATAATTGAATTAAACCCAAGAACTTTTCCGCGATGTCATTAAAGTGAAATGTTGTCTAATGATCAGAATTCCTGGATAAATATCGATAAAAACAATAATGATGTACGACTAAGTAATGTGCAGTAATGCGTTTAATTACAACCTCCGCGATTGCTTTCAAGAAAATTATACGAGTTACGGCTATTTTATTGTTATTCTGTTTCATGTTGTTTTATTTGTTGCAACTGCGTTTTAAATATAAATGAATGAGATTTAATTATATGAGCATATATGTAAAATGCGTAGTTACTACGGGGCTTGAAATAGTATATAACTCAAGTATACCTCTTCAAATTTATGTGGAGTTTTTTAACTTAAAACAATTAAAAACGGATAAATTATTATTGTCTTTAACAGTCCAAAACTGAGATGTATTCTCATTTCGTTGCGTTTTTGTAGAGTTTGTATACCGATGGATTAAATATATATTGTTTATAAACAACGAAGATTTACAGCCGATATGATTTTTTTATTAGTCGTCATTGCAGTTTTTTGTTGTTATTTACACGTGCTGCATTGAATTTTGAATACACGCATCGAAAGGTAGGTAATTGCCAGCTATTTTTACTTTAATTTTTGGATTCCTTCATAAACAAACTACTTAGTCTGGCCATAAATACTGTTACACTTAATTATAAAAAAATATTACATTTGAATTTCGAATCTGTC